>NW_007733506.1:43576-46018 GCF_000696425.1 Galeopterus variegatus
GGGGGGGGAAAGATAAACATTTTGTTAAGACCATTTCATTTTTTTTTTAAGTTTCCCGCATGTTCCAGCTGTACCGCCTAAGTGATCTTGTGCTTTTTATTCAAGACTTAGGTTGACTCACAGCCCAGTCGGGGGCTGGAGAAGAGTATTTTTTTTTTTTTTTTTCCCCTCTACACGGAACTTGACAAAGTGTCTTCCAGTGAGCAGTGCCAAAAGGAATGCAATTCCCAACTCTGAGGAAAGTTTAATTCTACAGTCACTGCTGGGTAGCTGGTTTACCTGGACTCTCTGGACTGCACTTGGGACACAGCTTGTGGGCACATTCTCATAAACTCCCAGCCCTCCCTGCTAGTGTTCACCAGGGCTGAGGCAGCCTGCACCAGTGTAGAACACAGCAGCATGGGGACACTGACTGCATGTTAATAAGCAGTAGCTAAATAATGGTTCTGGTTTAGAGTTGCTCATTTCAAGTGAGATGCTAGGCCCAATGGACTGACTGGCCAACTCTAAACTCTTAAAAGTACTGTGCCATCCTTCAGTTCTCCAGCTGAAATCTTTACCTTCTCTATAACTTGTGTATTTCAAGTCTTCGCCTCTCTCCTCTGCCCCATCTCTTCTCCCTTCGTCTTTGTCAGATGACCTCATTGGTTCCCAGGAAAATAAAAAGACCTTCGGGTAAAATGGTCTCTGCTTCTCGTTATTTCCTGCTAATGCATATTCACATCACCTGGTAGAGTAGAGTTTATAAACTTAAGCACTGTGCACATTTCGGACCAGATAATACCTTGCTGGGAGGAACTGTCCTGCACATCACAAGATATCAGCAGCATTCTTGGTCTTTACTCACCATGTGCCTGTAGCACCTTTCATATCACTGAGAATGAAAAGTGACTCCCAATCTGGCCAAAAGCTCCCTGTGAAGTAAAATGCCCTTATGAGAACCACTGTGATTGATTTATCTCTTCCACAATCTTTCCTCTCTTGCTTTCCCAAACATCTTGCTCTATTACATATTTACTATTTGCTTTTTTTTCCTCTCATAAAACATAAGCTGAAACAGACCTGGGGGCAGAGACATGAGATTCCAGGTCACTAGAGGCCTTTTCTGTAAGGAAAAGCAGAAATTATTCAATGCAACCATACTGACCTCAAATGTTTCATCATGTTCTTCTTTTAACTTTTGACAAGCTCCAGCAGACAAGCAGAGTTCATTGGAACTCATTCTGTTTCTTGGCCCAAATACACTGAGACACACAATGTTAAAATACAAGATGCTTAAAACGTTATCTATTTCATTCCCCCACTTCCTCTGCCCTGTGGCCAGAAGAATGAATAAAAGCCAAATCTTGACCCTACTGGTTGAATCTGATTTTGTTCTTTGACATCTACTCTGTTATTGCAGAAACAAACTTCGGCTTTATTTTGGGCTTTATTTCTCGTTTTAAGACTCATGGATACCCCTGGGCAGAATGAACTTTTCCTGCGTGACCTGTAGCACACTTAGAGATTGAAGCTTTCTTGAAAATATATTTGCATCTTGTTTCATTGGATCATGTATGTCTGTCTTCCTTCACTTCTGGCTGGATCACTGTCCAAACTGAGCAATCCTTGACCATGGGGCCAAATTCTGGCATTAACCACTTTGACTGTGTCCCTGCTCCCAAGAAGGATATCTAATGTGAATCAAAGTTAGGCTTAGGAGAGTTTTAGTCCTTTCATCCTCTACTGCTTTCTTCCTAGCTCATCTGGCTGCCAGGGTACAGAGATAAAGTAGTCTATTGCCATATTTCATCCCCTCTATTTATTTAACTTGAAATGGTCTGCATGTCACCACCTGGACTTGAGGTAGAAGCAGGTAGGTTTACACTTGAGTTAAGTTCCCCAAGCCTCCCAGAGCTTTTCAAATTATGTCTTTGCTTTTACTGTTGCACATTCTGATGCATTTTCCATCTTGTACCAGCACAATTTGTTAAATATGTAAATCAGATTATGTCATTCCCCTGTCTAAATACTGTTCAATAAGTTCTTGTTGTACTCATAATAAAGTTCAAACTATTCACCATGAAAAGAGGACCTGTGCAAATTACCCCAGCCCACTTTTCAACGTTATGAACACTTTGCACTCATTTATTGTCCCAGCAAAGTATTTCTGCTCCTGTAGGCATCTGGTTTCTGAATGGCCCCTGCTATCATGGACTTATATACTGTCAGGAGGTGAGGATGTTAATGCCTGCAGGAGGGGAAGTGGATGGGAAGGGCCTCCAAAATAATGTGACATTTGAACAGACCCTTCATCACGATATGTAGGAAACTGTCAGAACTCTGGAGGAAAGAGAACTCTGGGTGGAAGGAGAAGCAAGAAAAAGATGCTGAGGTGGAGCAAGCTTGGTGTTTTCTAGGAATAGCGTGGAGGTCACTGTTAGGGACAGTGATAAGAACTTT
>NW_007733506.1:46899-48326 GCF_000696425.1 Galeopterus variegatus
TGTTTGTGTGGAATTGTAAAGAAACACGTTATAATTACTTTATCTTCCAATTCCCTACTCTTGAAATTTCCATCAGGCCTGAATGTACCAATTTCCCCCTAGGTTGACTTCTTTCCTGGATTTATTTCACAGAAGAAAGAACAAATCAAGACTGCCTACTTTGCCAATCAGGGTTGTAGGACTGCTAACCTTGTCCAAAATATTTGTCTTTGTTGTGAGTAGCTATCTCTTTAGCTGAAGATTTTTATTTATTTTACAGTCTTGAGAATAAAAGGAAATTAAGGAGCCTAAAAGCAACCACGTCAGATACATCTTTCAAAGATTCTGCCAAGATCTGTCAACCTGAGCGTCTAAATAACCAGTGACAAATGTTGTGTTGACATATTTCTCTATTTCCCAGTGAATAATTAGCAGCAAATGTCAAGGAAGGCTGGCGTAATAATTTCAAACAAATAAAAACCTACTTTCAACTCATGTCAAGCATCCATAGCGGTTCACTATAGACACATTTCTGAAACAAAGAAAACTGTTTGCAAAATTATCAGAAAACTGGGCGTCTTCTAGGCACAGTGGAATATTCTTCCTTTCTTATCATTGTCAGAGTGAAAATAAACAGAGAGCTAACAGTGTAGAGAGGCAACTGAAGACACTCGAAGAAAGGAGTCTGTTATCTCTACGGCAATGGGGTCTCAATGAGTCGCCTCTGAAGTCAAACAAACACAGGTTCAAATCTTGACATCAACACTCAGTCTGTGACCTTGTGCTCCTGAATTCATGTCTTAGTTTTCTCGTTTGTTAAACAAGGGTGATAACCTCTAGTGGGCAAGGCTATTGGAGATTTGGGATAAAATATGCTTACCTTGTAAGAGTCAAACACAATTTGGTGTTGAGCAACACAGGTAAGATTCTCCATGAGTGAATGACTACATGGATGAATGAATATGCTTGGTGCTTCCATAACACCTTGCTCAACGTGGGCACCCACAAATTGTGTCTCCTTCATTTCCTTTTCATTGACCTCCTCTTCTTTTGGCAATCATCTTTGTGTGTCCACTCTCTATTGCGGGGAGAAAAGTGGAAAAAGGAGGTAGCAACAAGTTAATGAAAATTTCTGGGCCTATTGTTCACCTATAAAATTGAAACATTAGAATCTACTACAAAGGGTAGAAAACTTTAGTGTATTAACTGGCTTAGATAAGGCAGTAAATAAATGTGAATTAAATCTGACTCATCAAATATTCACATTTTTTCTGTTCTCAAAATTTAGAATTTATTCTTCTTAGCTATTAAACCAAATTCAGAGTTTATTCTTCACACGACCTAAAAAGGAAAGTTCTTCTCTTAGTTAAAATAAGTAGCTTTTATCGTAGAAAAATTGTGAAAATATACTTTTACCTTGGTAGAGATTAATTAATTTTGCATTACTC
>NW_007733506.1:49097-52192 GCF_000696425.1 Galeopterus variegatus
AAAAAAATCAAATTTTTAATTAAAATGATCTTTAAGGTTTCTTTCCTCAGCTTCCTTCTTGATGAAAATAGATTTTTTTTTGCAACTAGATGAAGTATCATATACTTTTAGAGTGGCACTTTTCAGAATATTTGCCTATTAATTTTCAAAAATTGTTTCAGCCATGAACAAATCAGACCAGACAAATGCTTTTGCTTGCTGTTGTGACAATATTATCTTAAAGATTTTTTTTCTCAATTTTTTATTTGCAATTTTGTTATCTTTTTTACATACCTTTAAGTTTAATATAAAGTTACAAATATACCCTTTGACAGCAGAGGTCAGTAAACTATGGCCCACTGATTATATATGGCCTGCCACATTTTCTGTATGGCCCTCACAAATTGAGGGGCCTTTATATTTTTAAATGATTAAAGAAAGTCTAAAGAAGTACTATGTTTTGTGTCAGGTGTAAATTATATGAAATTAAGGTTTCAGTGATCTTAAATAAAGGTTTATTGGAACATAGCAATGCTTATTAATTTACACTTTATCTATGGTTACTTTCATGTTACAAAAGCAGAGTTGAGCTGTTGTGATAAAGACTGTATATCCTACAAAGACTAAAATATTTGCTATATGGTCCTTTACAGAAAAAGTTTGTCAATCTCCTGTACAGTACCTTAAAGACTTCCATATATTTATACATAAATTAATAACCAATTTTACAGCTGAGTCCAAGAAAAGTTGCTCCTTTTCTAAAGGCACACCACTAATCAGATATTGAGCCTGAATTGAAAAGTAGATTTTCTAGTTGAGGAGTTTGAAGAAAGATGTAAAAAAGTGATGATATCATTATATTAAAATGATTTATAAGTTGCATGGGGAGTTTATGAAAATTCAAACTTGCTAACTATGAATTTATCCATGAATGTCTAGAGACTGCTGTGCTTGGCAAAAGAGTATCCTTCCCAATTCAAATCAAATTTGTTCTCTTCTCTGTGGATTAAACATTTATGAGTTACATTTTTTCAATCCTGAATAAGATTTTCATTTGCGGATACAAATACTTCCCTAGCCAAGAGTTCCATCTGATGATTCATGTTCCCCTTTCCTCCCCATCCAAATCCCCATGCTCATTATTTTCATCCTGTTTGTTGGCATCCAGAAAGTACAGATCTTTTAAAAAAAATGGGGGGGGGCGGGACTCAGGATAAGAGCAGTTTCAGATTCAAAAAGCTGATGACATTTACAAAATTTTGGTCTAAAATAGAATGGCCAGGTGGATTTTAATCAATCAACTCAGACTTTCTTTTTGATTTAATGTCCTTATTTATTGATTGATTGATACATTTCAACCCTGAGCCTGGAGCTTTGATAGAGTTATTTTCCTTAGTGATTTCTCCAACAAAAGCAGAGAAAATAGGNGTACACAAATACTGATAGTCAACTCTGTACCCCATAAATATATACAATCAATTATGTTTCAGTTAAAAAATAGCTAAGAAAATAAACATTTACTGGCTCTTCAAAGTGGATGAAACATAGAAGATACTAATAAATGCTAATTTAATTAATAACTACATAAAATTGATATGAATGATATGGTACTGTTTAAAGTATTAGAAATATGTTGATGAATAAGACATTACCCCTATACTTAAGGAACTCAGTTTAGTGGCTGAAGCTGACATTTTAATATGATTTAACATGAGATAATTGTCTAATACAATTCATTCAGAAACTGCATTGTACAATTTTCCAAGTGCTTTCAGACATATTCCCTAATTTGATCTTCAAAATAGGTATGTGAAAAAGGTATTTTATTTTCTAACTTTTACAGCTAAGAAAACAAAAGCTCAAAGAAATTCTACCATTAAACTAAAGTCTTATAGCTAATGAATACAAGAGGAAGGACCAGAAATAATCCTCATCCCCTGACCCTAATGCTAATACTCAGAAAGGACACTTCACTGGTGTCTCCTCTTCTCTTANCTTTTTGATTAAATGTCCTTATTTATTGATTGATTGATACATTTCAACCCTGAGCCTGGAGCTTTGATAGAGTTATTTTCCTTAGTGATTTCTCCAACAAAAGCAGAGAAAATAGGTGTTCTGTTCTTTATTTTTTTGATATAAAGATTCATCAAAAACAGTATGTCTCAGCATTTGGATGGTGGTGCCCATACCTTTTCAATAGGGCAAGACAAGAATACAGGATGAGACTAATTAGGAGCAAAGTGAGAGTGACTCACAATCTGATGCATGCAAACACCTTTGTGTCTTGACTTGGCCAATGATTAAGACCGATTTATAGGGGAAGCGATGTCTTATCCAAGCATTGAGGTGATAGAGCTTCACAGACAGCGATTAGAGCAATTAAGAATAAATCACATAATAGCTAAAAGCATGGGTTTTACATTCAGACAGGTCTGGCTTTAAGTCTAGGTTTATCACTCTGATGCCTCATAATGCTAGGAATGTTTAAACTTTCTGAATTCTTCACCTAAAAATGGTGATAATAATGATGAAAATTATGATGATGATAATGATAGTGTCCCATTATCTCCTCTAAGAGTTATTAGGATGATTAAGTGAAGTAGTTACACAAAGTCCTTAGCATAGTTGCTGGTACACATAGGGATAATACATGACAGAATAATAATAATAATAATAATAATAATAATAATAATAATAAAACAAATAGGGACAGGAAACTACAGTTGCCTTTTGCACCTCATCGTTACCACAGAGATCATTCTAACCGTAGTTTTAAGAAGTTGGCATCTCAACTGGAACTTGAAATAGTAAAACCAAATTTGTTTGTTAGTATGTATAATGGTAAATTATTACAAGATGTAATTGAGAACAAAACCCAAGGCAACTAAACAGTAAGATATTCAAGATCCATGGGGGTGTCTGGGACAAAAAAATAGGAGAGACTTACTCGTCAGAACTGGACACATGGTTTCTGCCCCATAAACAACAGAGGTGTCTGGACTTGGATGTTGGCACCAAAACCATGTCATTAGAGCTGCTTACTTGTCAAATATCTTCAGCTGTGTGTGATAGAGGAGAATAAATTCAAGTGTCCTAAAATAAAAAGAATCAGACCA
>NW_007733506.1:53320-72782 GCF_000696425.1 Galeopterus variegatus
TCATGCCCTGAGCAGAGCAATGTGAAGAGATGGTCTCCAGGACTCTTAGAACTTAGATCTTATAAGTTTAGAGTGCATGATGATTAATTTTATATGTCAACTTGGTTAGGACACAGTGTCCAGATACTTGGACATTATTCTGGAGGTTTCTGTGAAGGTGTTTTGGATGAGATTAATATTTAAACCGGTGGTCTTTGAGCAAAGCAGAGTGATCTCCACAACATGGGTGGGTTTCATTCAATCAGCTGAAGGTCTGAATAAAGCAAAAGACTTCCCTCCCCCAAGCAAGTAGGGATTCTGCCATCAGACAGTCTTTGGACTTGAAGTGCAACACTGGCTCTTCCTGAGTCTGCAGCACGCTAGCACACCCCGCATCCTCCAAAATCAGGTGTGCTGATTCTTTAACATAAATCTCTCTATATATATACCTATAAACACACATCCTATTGGTTCTGTTTGTCTGGAGAACTCTGACTAACAGATTCCTAACTCTTTAACAATAGGAATCTTCTCTATCCCACACATTGTAATATTATCTTGTCTAATGTCATGACTGGAGTAAAAAAAATATTTGTAGAAGAAAACTATTTGTAGAACTTAATAAAAATGTATCACTATTGATTAGCGGAAAGAAATGTGGCCTTCTATTCAGGGATCATTTCATTGATATTCTCTGAAACTGAGAATTTCAGGCTTAGCTGTAGGAGAGGTAACCTAATGAAAATGCCTGATGGTCATTTGGGAAAGAGTAAAGTTAGAGGAGTTCATAGTTTGGTTAGTGGTTTCCAGAGAACATCCTTTCCTTTAAGGGCTGGGACCATTCAAACGATTACTATATTTATGATTTCCAAAATTATAGCGACGTACAGCAAGAGAGGTTTTTATGAGATTATGAATAATTATATCAAAGTAACACACTAGGAGGAAGAAAAAAATAATATAAAGTGTAAATGTACTCCACGTGTTTAAATTTTGAGGTTGCAATGCCTACAGATTCAAGATCCATGCATGATATTTCATGCCAGGAATAAAGTCTTTGCAAGCAGATGTGCATTTTACAGAATATAATGCATTGTTCTGAGGCCATTACTTTACCATGAAGCTTACTTTAAATACAACGTAATTGGCTAGTTCAGCCTGTGGGTATGATCTGCTGAAAAAAGGCTTTGGCAGCAGGGGTGGCTGGGTCAAGATATTAATTACAGTCAGACAGATAATATTCCCTTGGTTCTGTGTGGGGAGGTCAGTTTACGTTAACACAAGACTCACTGAGCCCACTAGAACTGTTGGTCCTGGGACAACCAGTCCCCTAGGCAGGGATCCTAGAAGGCACTACAGAATATGAGAGCCCCAATCATGTAGACTGGGATGCAGGACAAAACTTCTGGCCCAATGAATAATTAGAGTTCAATTAAAGATTCCAGGAGACCAAATCCTGAAAACAATTTGTAACAATGAATATGCTAATAATAATACAAATAATAAATATTGCAATTAAGAACTGATAAATAAATAATTAAATAGATTAATAAATAGGATAAATCTAGGGTTTATAGTGGGAAGATGTTATTCTGGAGCATTTGCACACCTAATGTTTTAAAACATGAAAACATGCTCTGAGAAAGTCAAACTAATGCCTGATCCCACATTAATATACTACACACATTGGTTTGAAAGGCTCAAAGATGTTATTCTGGAGCATTTGCACACCTAATGTTTTAAAACATGAAAACATGCTCTGAGACAGTCAAACTAATGCCTGATCCCACATTAATATACTACACACATTGGTTTGAAAGGCTCAGACTTACAAAAGTTGAGTCCTAATGCATGAAGACCTTCATTTTTGGCAGCTTTATTGGACTCTAGCCAACTAAGGCCAGTTGCAAAGTTGATGATCAAATACACTAGAGGATGCATGCATTATACTCAGTAACATCAACGCACCCCTCTCCTGGGAAATCATAAACATAGATTTAGGATCACTCATGTATTGAATATAGATAAAGAGACAACATGTCTCATATTTTACCATCATTGACTGATATTATTCACTGAGATGGATTTCTTTTTACTCTTTGTCTCTCTGATGCTGACAAACCAGAACACAGTCTAAAGAATCGTAATACTGGATGACCTCACAATCAATACCTATCAGCAGTGGCAGATCAATATTTTGTAGATTAAAAATAATAATAACAAAAAAAGCCCTAAAGATTCAAATTCCATTTTCTCAGAGCCATTTGGGTGTGGCTTTTATTTTTTTCTTTGGTTCAGCAATTTATCAAATCCTAATTTGGAGACTTAACTTCTATCATCTATCCTGCTTTCCACTTCTGGGGAGACTACAAATTCTTCCAAACTAAATCATTTTACTTCCGTAGAATCACAGAACTGGAAAGAACCTTATAATCCACTATGTTTAAAACCACCTGTTTTGAAGAAGTGAAAAACCAAGGAACTCTAAGGGAGAAAATGTCTACCACATGCAAATTTCAAAGTGCTCTGAACTAATGTCTAGGGAGAGAAAGACAGGTGTGTCCTTCAGGTCAGTACAATCAGCTACATGACAGCCTCTGAATGATACCAAAGTCCCTATCTGCTTTCCTCCACAAATAGGGGAGAGGAATGCAAATGTTGGTCAAAGTCACATTTCTGGAACAAAGGGGCTTCTGGCATGTCTAGAAAAAGTTTAAAATCTTTTGCATCTGTATGGCATAGTATGCAAAATCCTGGTGTTGACTCCTTTTTCATTTTTCAAAGGGCTGAAACCTTCCTCTAGCTGGGAGATGCACTTCTTTACCATTATAAGTCAACTCAGGGACTAACGGCCTTAGGAAATAGAGGAATGGGGATAAAGATGTTGTGCTTTTTTCATTGCAGGCCAGATAAATCTCAGCAGTTCCCATGTAGTTCGGATGATCCCACTCGATTCAGGCTTAATATTAAAGGTTGAGTTGGAAATTATTAGCCTTCTTAAGTACACATCTAACTCTAAACTAGACTTGTGGCTGTAGGTATGTTGATTACTTGACTGGTTGTCACCAATAAACACCTGCTTTCCAAGATTCTACCTGAACTTCCTTGACCACCTCAAAAGCTCTTAGGCACTCCAATCTCATCCCCCCACCCCACAGATTCTAGATGTCTAGTACACCTCAGTGAATAATTGTGTGTTCTCTACTTTGGCTTATCATTTGAAGGTGACATGTGAAAGCTAAACTCTGCCAAGATCCACATCACTGATACAATGACAATCCCACATCATTTTGCATTAGAGATTCAAAACCTTATTTTAGAATATGTAATTTATTGGCCTAATACTCCATTATTTCCTTTCCTATAAAGACATTTTAACATAACATTGTAGGAAGAGGTTTAGATAACAAAATACATGAGATCCTTAATTTGTAGATTCTTTCTAGTATCTCTCCCCCAAATGAACAAATAAGTAATCAAGCAATCAAACAAAATGCTTAGAAACATTTCCCTCCTTCAACTCAAGGAGGGAATTGGATAAAAGAGAGGAATCTGTATTTTCTCCTTAGAGATCTAGTGCATATACTACACAAATAAATTTCAGTTTTTTTGAATAGCTTTTGCCCAATCAGTCTCCCTAGTATTTTGCACAATTACGTATCATAAAACATGCACTCAACCTGCTTTCTCATTTCACCTACAGCTGGAATGGTAGGATTTTCTATCACTCCTGTAAGGCCCAGATCCTCTTTTCTCAGCAATATGACCAAATCTGCAAATTTCTTTGAAGTTGAAGTTGATAGGTCAATTCCATTATCTGTGAATCTTTTTTTTTTTTTTTCCTTTTTGTCTTTTTTACTGGCCGGCAACGGAAATCTTTGAAAATATATTCAGATAAATATGTCTGTATTTAGAATCCTTGGTTGACAGGTTTTCTTCACTTTTAAATTATTCTTTGCTGGCTTTCAGCTTTGTGGTTATTGTTGCAAGACCAGCCAAAAATATTATTGTTGTCCTAATAAGGATGATGTGTTTTCTTCTTCCAGCTCATTTTATGATTTTTCTCATTATTTTTAATTTAATGAGTTTGATTGTGATGGGCCTAGGTGAGATTTTTCTTTGTGTTTCTTGAGCAGAGATTAAAGCTTCTGGAATTTGTGGGTTGAGGATTTTCATCATTTTTTGATCATCTCTGGACATTATCTCTTAAAATTGCATTTCTGACCCTTATTCTACACAAACTTGAGAACATTCAATTATGTCCTGCACATCTCTTATATTCTATTTTGTTCTTTTTATTTTTTTTTCCTTCTGTGTTTCAATTGGGGTATTTTCTATTTGTCTTTCTTTGTCTTTCCATCCAACAAGTTATTATTATTAGGTATTTAGTATGAGGCTCTAAAATAATTTGAATTTTCTTTAAAAATGTCATTTTTCTCTTTCTGTCTTGTTTTTAATAGCTGTTTCAAAATCCTTCTCTGCTATTCATTCGATAATGAGTGGAACTGCTTGACTGTCTTTCTCTTTTTTTTTTCTTTGATTATCAGTTACATTTTTCCCCTTCCAAAAACTAAACATATACATACATATTTTATATATTATATAAATAAATATATATTATATGTATATAATATATATTTAAATGTATATACTTTTCCATGGCACAAGAATACAAGAAACATACAGGGTGAAGATAATGGATAATGTTATTTCACCAAAGAAGAGTCACCATTTCCTGTCTTTCACTAAGAGTTTGCTCAGAAATTGAGTTAGGTCGAGACTGAACTGCAGTTCTAGGGAGTCAAAGTCTACCTCTCAATTCTCCCTATTCCTATTGATGGCTGTCCTGGGAAAGCCTGGCAGTTTTCTGTCTAAGTTCTGTCCTCTGGAGAACAGTTTAACTCTTTATCCTCCTGCTTATGTGGTGCTACAGATCTGCAGGAGATTCCACTCTGCTGTTTAACCCAGCCCCCTCTTCAGGTACTACCTTCTGAGTTTTTGTATGAGAGCTTGGAGTCTCTCTTCAGTCTTGAACATTCTGCATTTTAGAGATTTTTAATTTATCTTTTTATTCCTCCACCCTGTGCAGGCTTGGATTCTGGCCAGGTTCTTAGGGTAGGATCTGCAGACCTCTCTCTCAAGCAGAGCTTTCTTCTCCTAAGTCATCCGTGATTTCATGTTCATCCTCAGCCCAATCCCCAGCCTGCTGGGACACTGCAGAACTTTGTGGGGGTCCTTTGGCTCCAACTGGCCATTCCAGCACTTCAGAACCTCCACTGGTTGATATTTCCCATGTAGAATCCTCCACCTATGGTAAACCCAATCTTTAGACCATACTCAAAATCAGTGAATGCCACCCAAAAAAGAAAACACCAGAAGGTGTCAGCTCATGTCAAAGGGGCTCTTTGTACTCTGAAATTTCTATCCCTATACTTCTGCTTCCATACGTTTCAATAACTGTAAAAACATGAATTTTATAATTTGTCTCTACACTATTTCTACATATTTGTCTGTATTTGTTGCAGTATGAGTGATGGCCTGCCACAATTAATCAATCCTACTCAGAAGTAAAGATCTGAAGATATGGTTGAATTGCAAGTTATGTGATTACCAGCACTGAGTGCAATTCTAGACAAAGTACTTCTCTCTCAGTTTCAGCTTTTTTATATATAAAATGAGGGTAATATTTCATTAAATGTCTGCCCTCCATTGAGAGGGTACACAATAATGTTTTGTATTTCTAAACCTTAAAGTTTTCATTTCTCCCACAAGATTTTTGACCTTTTGCTATTAATTCAACAGTGACCTGGTTTTAGGTTTGTTTTCTTTTGTAATAAATTCTACTTGTGTCACCTGCTATATTTCAGTGAAAGGCTGTGAGCTTCTGGGCATGGTATTCATGGTGCGGAAAATATTAAATTGTACTGAGAAGCCACGTTATGGAGCACGTTATGGAGCATGAGCATTAAACCAACAGAGACTTGACTCATGCAAATGGAACAGCAGCTTGTAGACCATCCAAGGGGAAGTCAAGGCCAAAATAAAACAAAGAGAAGCATCATGTTTCATTCCCCAAACAGCACAATCCCAATTTCATTATACACGTGAGGTCACTTTAAGGGGGAGAGGCTAAGTTTGAAGGGAAAAGAAATAAGGAAGACTATGAAATAGGGTGAGAGGTCAGCAATGAGATGCCAAATAAACAGAGAACAGGGCGGAGAGAGTAAAGTCAGATCTGAAGGGACGAAAGGATGCAAAGGCAAGAGGCAAAGAGAGTCACAACGGAGAGAGTGCACAATGTCAAGAGACCAACAGCGAGAGAGAGAGAATCAGAAAAAAGAATGGAGAGAAAAGGAAGAGCATGCAAGGAGTAAAGAGGGAGAAATGCAGCAGTGCAGTAAGAAATATGTCAAGGAAAGAGCAGAGGAACGAGAGTCACAACGGAGAGAGTGCACAATGTCAAGAGACCAACAGCGAGAGAGAGAGAATCAGGAAAAAGGAGAGAAAAGGAAAAGCATGCAAGGAGTAAAGAGGAAGAAATGCAGCAGTGCAGTAAGAAATATGTCAAGGAAAGAGCAGAGGAACCAAGGAAGGAGAGAGAGAAAGAGAGAGAGAGAGAGAGAGAGAGAGAGAGAGAGAGAGAGAGAGAGGAGTCTACACAAACAGCTACAACAGGAGAAAGAGGACAAGAAACAGAGAAAAATTTTCTTTTTTTTTTTTCTTTTTGTGAGCAAAAGTCGGTGGGAAAAGGTAGAATGTAAACCAAGTGGAGAAGCACAGAAAACGGAGATTCCACAGGAGGAAAAGGGGATGAGAACAACAGGGAAATTCACTTAAACATACTACTTAATTCAGTTAAACAATTATGATGTGCTAGATTCCAAGCAGACAGGGGCTCACCTAATTCATCAAACAAGCATGCACTGCATCTACTGTTTTCTTCATTTTATACAAATTGAAAATATTGTCCAAGGCCATGTAGTTGGTGGTTAAGCTGCAAGTCCGTGCCGTGTCTGTATTTCTGTATCTCTAAAGACTGTGTTCTTTCCACTCTGTCAAGCACAGGGATGGAGCATGCAGAGAGTGCACAAGCAATAGCTGTTAAAAGGGGATGAAAGATGGAGACAAAGAGAAGCCTGAGAGAAGATTGCACACCCAAAGCTCACTTTGTCAATATTGAAAGTTGTCTTCCCCTTAACAAAAAATAAAAATTTCCAAGTTTACCCAGTGTGGGAATGTCTCCAAAGAAAAGAATGGTCCTTTGGCATTAAGTCACTCTGATTTAGGGATGTGGACACCTCACTTACTCAAGCGAGTCTAGATGCAGTCATTGCTCTCCAGTGATAGCTCACTGTCAGATTGAATTAGAAAGCTTCTGAGCGGGCCACCCTGGCTCCCTGGGCTGCCTCGTAGAGAAGGCCATGCTGTTTGCCCCAGGGAGAAGCATTCATCAAGAAAAAAGCAAGGGACAAATTACAAGACAGCACTGGAGCAAGCACAGGTTACGTGCATGTCACAAACATGTACATAGGAAGCTAGCCAACATGTGAGCCAAGTAGTTCTGAAGAAGCATTGCATGCAGAATGACCTGATGGAAAGGGATCCAGGTGATGGAAGAGGGACAGGATAATCAGAGAGTTGGAATCAATCCCATGTTCCCCGGTCTCTTTACTGTTACCCTACTTGGGTATCCTGGTCATCCCTGTTATTTTGCAGTTATCACTTAGTAATTGTCTTGTCTTCAGTCCAATCCTCCTTTAGTTTCTCACTCATCTGTCTCCTGGATCTATCCTTTTAAGGGCAGCCTGTTCATACCATTGTTCAGCTCATGAGACATTTCATTTTGACTTGCAAGCTTGACTGTGAAGACATTTCAGAATATGCCTTTTAGGAAAAAAAAAATACTACCTTTTTCTGCTACATCATTCTTTTACATTGTAAGCTCTAATTATGTATTTCTTTTCACCAAAACATGACTATGTTTTATTATAGCTAACTTTAAGGATTAGCAAGATTTGCTGCAGGGTGGAATTGCCTGGAATTGAACTTTAGAAATGAACTTGAATGAATTTTAGAATCATTTAGCAGGTTGAGCACAGGTAGAGGCCCAGGACAGTAATAAGCTGTTGTCTGCCTAATATGAATTCACTAACTCTAGGAGCAAGAAAGCCAAAGCATATTGTGGGCCTCTCCTGTGAATGCACAGATACACCTGTCCAAAGTCTTCACCTGTGTACAGTAATGATTTATGGCTCCTGGTCTTATGACCTAAGCTGCAGTGTGAAAAGAACTTAAAGTACATGCAAGGCCTTGACTATTAATAATCAAGTTTCATTTACCTGCCTCGATGGCACACACAATTAGAGATTAGAAAGTACCAGACTACCTTTTAGGCTTTTCTATGCTTCTCATTATCTGTGCATCTTTAGAAAAGTCACAGATTTTGTAGGACTCAATCATTAAATCTTGGAGAAAAAGTTGAGCTAGAATAATTCAAGAAAATATATTATACTCCTAAGAGTAATCCTGGAATAATTTTTCTGATATAGAACATAACCCTAGATTAAGAGACAAGGGAGACCACCTAAAATCTAACTAACTTTAGATTAACTTTAGATTAACAAGTCACTAACTTGTTGGATAAGTCATAGTTAACTGCCGTTTTAAGGACTTGGGTACTCTCAACTAGACTAAATCAGTTGCTCAGAGGCCTAAATATATCTATGTTTTATTTGGTCTTGTCAAATGTGTGTGTATGTGCTTGTGTGTGTTTCAATGTTTGTGTATGTGTATTAGCATTCAGATATCAAATATTGTCAAAGTAAACTATTTAGAAAATATTTATGAAAGTTATAGGTGAGGCAAAGGGCATAAATAAATACCATGATTTATGAGAATAAAAAAGAAAAAGAAAGAAAAAAGCTGTTCAGAAAAGTGAAAAGATCTGTGACTAGTGGGTTTGCCTTCCATCATGGAAAATCTCATCATGGATGTGAGGAGTGTTGTTTTCTTTTATTTGGTTTATGTTTTCCAACTTGCCACCTGCCCCCCGCGTCCAGCACGTTCCCTCATTTATAATATCTGCTTAGCCCCCAAGGTTTCTGAATTTGTCGCAGCTGAGATAATTTCTTAGGGTATTTTTCAGGTTTAAAATGTTGTGATGCTAAGCATGAGACGTGACCCCCTACCTTCACAAAATGTATTTTCAATCAATGAAGAAATTTATTTGGAATATAAAAGATCTAGAATATTGAACTAAGGACCTCAGGTGGTTTTCATGATTACCTGCCAAATTGTTTTTTCCTCTCCTATGTATTTTTAAATTAAAAATGCCTGCACCATCTCCCCTTGACATCCGTTCTATTATTCATGTTAATATGACAGGGATGTAAAACTGCCACTGCAATATCATTACGACGGATTTCTTTATCACAGCTGAAGTTAAGAGGTCTGCTAATTGTTAATGCTAATAAAAGTAACTGGTATTACTTGGCTTTAAAAATATAATTACATGACAGCAATTCTCTGCTTCATTTTCATTACAAAGCCCATGTAATCACCACATAACAAAATTAGAGATGGATGAGGCTTCAGTGAAGAGAAAAACTTACCCTTTTGAAAAGTGGAGGGAGTGTTCAAGGTTAAAAAAATAAATAAATAAAATAAAGCAACCTTTCAAATGGATGGATCCAGGAAGAAATTAGACAAACCTATGTTGAGTTCATACTGTGAATAAAGCCTGATAAAGATAATGACGTTTGTGGTTTGCAGTCAAAGTGAAAAAATGACTTTTGGGTATTTCAGAGCCCTGTTGAAACTTGAGGCTTGTGAATTTCCCATTCTTGAAATTCACGTTTCATGCCTACATCCTTGGAAATTTTGATTCCATATGGACACGCCAAAGAGAACCAGACTCACTTTTTTCTCTCTCAGGTTGTCTGCTGAAATCTCAAACTAATCGAACCTAGAACTCTATCTCCTTTACCTTTGCATACGCTCAACTGAATGTGGCTGAAGAAAACTAGACAAACTGCAGACTGGTCTCGTTCCAATTAATGATCATTAAGGAAACCTCCGGTTCTTCTTGTTAACAGTATATTTTCTTGTTCATTACTCTGTCTCTTAGAGAGGTGTTTAATACCTCGATCTGCCTTTCAATCCCCGGTGCCCCTCTACCAACTTCACTCTCAGCTGATAATTTTCTCCTCTTAGGGAAATGGAAGCAATCAGAAGACAGCTTCCACCAAAACCCACCCTTTCATGTTGCACCCCCAATCTCTGGGGCCCTCCTGCTGCTTTCTCTCCTGTTGCTCAGGAAGAATGTGTGAGCTCTTTCTGAAGCTTCTGCTTATTCTCAGACCCTCTCCCTGCTCACCAAGTCAAGGGTGCTGCTCCAGTTTCTCTTTTCATTCTGCTCCTGTATGATCAATTTTCAATTCTGCACCAGATCATTGACATCAGGACACAAAATCTACTCTCAGAAACACAACCAGAGTTATTAAGAAAAACATATATATATATATAAGATATAACTGTACAGCTGAAGCCTGCTAAAGGTTTCCCATCTGGGCAGCATCACCAGCCTTCCCAGATGGCCTGCCCAACCTTCTATTACATCTCTTTCCTCATCCCATGTTGCTCCATCTGCACTGGCCTCTTCATTTTTCCATGGAGCTTCCAGGCTTGTTTCACTGCAGACTTTTTCTTTTTTTTAATTTTATCTTTTTTACTTTCTATTCCTTCTCCCTGGCACTCTCCTCCTCCTGATATACACATGGCTGAATTCAGTGGGTCATTCCCAGAGCGTCCTAGGATAACGGAGACACCTCCTTGCAATTGCCCCTATCTTCTTTTCTGTTCTGCTTTTCTCTAAAGCAAATGCCATTAGCTGGCACACTGGGCATTAAATAAATTACCATTTATTTAATATCTGTCTTCTTCCACTACCATACACCCTGATTTATTTAATGGTGTATCCCAGAGAAACAAGAGCAGAGCCCAGCATACAGGGAGTGTTCAATCAATATTAGTTAAGGAATGAATATTGAATAATCATATATTTATGTAATTCCCCAAAAGAATTTGAAATTATATTAAAAACTAATTCACACATATAACCTGCTAATGGTGAAGAATAATAACTTTGAAAAAAAAAAAGATGAATGCAGCGGATAACTGAGATAATTGTTACTGGATTTGAAGGCAAAATAGTCTTGTAGCACCTCTTAAAAATCCGAATTATTTTAGGCCTACTGCTTTATTATAACCAGCCTACAGGCCACTTATAGAAACTCTGAGCCCCATTTTGACCTGCTGGTTAAACCCAGGTGTGAAAGTAATTTCTGTTTCTCCACCCTCCTCTTTCCCTGTGTCCTGAAAGGACACTTGTATGCTGGGTATTCCCACTGACCCCTTCCTCCCCAGTCTATCCTCTGCCTTCTTTGCCAGCTGAGTCCTGGGGGCTGCACTACGTGATCTTTCTTCCCAGCTGATCTCCAAAAGTTTCTTCAAATGGGATGTCTCACTGGGGAACTAACTGGAGACTGGATGGTGGAAGGAGAGAATTCAAGACACTTATTCTACTTTCCACTTCCCTGCCTTGGAGCACTTCCGTCTGTAGCTGACCCTCCATGTCTAGAGTGTCTAGAGGGCACCTCCTCTTAAGCGTGCCAGCTCCCATCCAGCCTCCAGTAACATTTATCCTTCCTTTTGGCCTTCTGTGCTTGAGGTATGTAATGGCTTCCCTCTCTTGCTAGCACTTCAGCATCACCTCCTTACTCTCTTCATCCAGCTCACACCTGTTAAGACTCCTTTCATCCAAATGTCTTTAAAACCCCAGCTGAATGTGCCTCCTGTTTCCTGACCTGTCTGTGTCTTGTCTGTCTGTCTTTGCTCCTGTTTCCCTCTTGATTCAACAATTTCTCATGAGTGCAGAATCAAACCCAACGTGAATTTTACCAGAGCTCACAATTCCACATACAAATAATTTCTCTTTCCCAACATTGAAGAGATACCTTTATTTAACCAAAATGTGTTTTGAGTGCCTACTGCATGTCAGAGCAATAAGGAAGAGTCCTTCCTGTTAATTGCATCATTTCTAGTATAGATGAAACAATGGGTAGATACCATGCAGTGGTCTGAGCAGTCTATTAAAGGAAGAGGGAATCATTACAGGAAGTTTATCCCACATGCCCACCCATAAGAAAGCTTTCGACTTGGACAGTCATGTTTTGAAACATATGATGGAAGACAGTCTAAGACCTGGCAGTGCCCTGATCAACTCTAACAGATTTAGCTCAGAAGAAACAAAGCAAAAAAACACTTAAAGTAAAAAAAAATTCCTTAAAAATTACAAAAATGTATTTCAACTTATTAATGAGCCAAATAAAGGAAGAAAGCTCTCGTCCTAATTATCCCAAGTCTGGGAGAATAGCATGGAGAACTCTGCCCTGGTCTTGTATTTATTTCAGTAGGATTCACCTGGACACCATGAGTTTGATATTATTGAACTCATGCCTCTTGCTAACTTTATGACAAGTTCATAAGAACACAGGATTACATGGATGTATTTGTTTAAAACAATGATAATACATGCCTAGCATTTTTAACTTGGCTGAGGACATTCTGCTGAGACATAGTCCCCACTAGAAGGGACTCTAACAGGGATTCTTCAGCTTTGGTCACAGACCTTGGCATACTGGGCCTCGGCCTTTTGTCTTGATATAGCCTTTTCTCTCCACTACTTTCTGTCATCACACCCAGGGTCCTTTATTAATTCAAGTTTCTCATGATATCCTTATTTAGTTCTTACCTAATCCTGCTCCATTTTAATCTTATTTAACCCTAGCTCTCATTTTGCCAACCTGATTGGCAATGACCCATAACACTTACTTCCTGGCTCACTTTGAGTAGAAAGTCCATTTTAGGCCCCAGAAAATGACCACAGGCAAGCTTTTTTTGTGGTCTTAATTTCTTTTTTAGATTTAAAAATTTAGTATGGTTGTCATTGGAAGAGTGTAAAAGTGTTTAATATGGCAATGATTAACCTCCAGAGTTGTTATTAAGGTAAAATTTTAAAACAAAGCTCATGAAAATGTTTGTGAAATATAAAATGCATGTCATTGCCATTATTGTTATAACAATAATGAACTGGCCGACTTAACAGATGTGCAGACTCCATGTTGATTTTAAAAAATAGAACATCTGGCTGAGGTTTTTTTGTACTATTCACTCAATAAAATGATTTTTTCAAAGTGAGACAAGTTAATTAATAATCTTTCTTATCTTTTCCCCTAGAATCCTGATGCTTATTAACTAGGCTGTATGCCACCTGGCTTAAGGAAGTGGTCTGTTCAGGGTGGCATGCCCCTAAGATCATTGTTCCCAGTACTGGCTGAACATCATCTCATCTATAGTACTAATACAAAATAAAGATAGTCCCAAGGAGATTATCTTTTAGTATATTCTTTTTTGGTGGGGGGCGGGGGGCACTAGCGTCTGTATTTTTAAGACTCTCTCTATAAGATTCCAACTTATTCAGCAAGTATTTATGAGCTGTTTACTACATGCTTGACACTAAGTGAAGAGAATAGTGATGAGCAAAACAGACAGATTCTGTCCCCACAGAGCGTAGAATGCCCTGGGTATCTAAGCAGAGCAGAGAACTCCTTTTCAAAACATTTCATTCCCAAACCCTTATCCATGATTCACTAGTTAATTGGAACGGTGTCACTTTAAATCTAATCCATGGCTCAGACCCCTGGGTTATACGCAGTTAAGCCAGCTAAAGCAATGTCTTCATTGAGTCCTATTATATTTGTTATGCATGAGGTCTCTTGGAAAAATAAAAATTTCATTGTGAAGAATTTCAGTTGTAGATATTTTAGGTTTTTGTACTGATGATCAGTAAAAGATACCCCATAGTAAACACAGAGTTTTACTCCCCATGAGGATTATTTAGAGTGGGACTGAAGGCTTGGATGTTTTAAGAGCTTATGCTTTCCAACAAAGAGACCTCGATAGTATGTCTGCACATTATAACAGCGGGGCCCAATGAAACGATTTCTGTGATAATGGCAGATAGCCTCCCTCTGAGAAGCCATGTGGGACTGAGACTTCACCCTTAAGGATGACTTACAAAAAAGTACACATGTTCAGTCAGCCAGATGAGACAGATCCACCCTGGACATTTTAAAAATTTCTGTGAGGAAGTCAAAATCTGTTTTACCAATTCTTTCTGTTTTGTTTACTTCCCAATGAGCACTTACCTTTCTGCCCGTGAGGGGTGATGGAAAGGTGGGGAAATGATCTGAGCAGTTAGGACTCCTAAATGTTAGTCCTGACTCACAACTTGCTTAATTTGTCCCTGAAACATTCACGTGTTCAGTTTTCTGTCTGTGGAGGACGAGTTTATGAGACACTCTCCAGATCTAACTTTCAAATGCCCTCTGCTTCGCTGGCAAATTAGTCATTTGTCTTAGCCTTCAATTATTTACATAAAATCTTTCAAATAAATACCTCTATAAAATAAAAATCNGAATGATGTGACCTACATCCTATGTTAGTATGTGGATTAAATGGGATCATTAATAGGAAATTGTCCATCAAAAATCAAATTGTGGATGGTTTCTTATTACTCCTATAAACAAGATAGTTTTGGGTGGGGGAAAGATGCACCCTTCGCTTTGCATTTACAAAACAATAATCATAGTTACACAAAAGATCACAAAAATCCAGCATTTATTAATTAACCTTGTGTGCCAGGCACTATGTTAAACACTTTATATAGATTATTTTATGTAATCCTCATTAAAAACATTTAAGAAATATATTATAGGACCCACTTCACCAATGAGAAAATGAGGATTAACGAGGTAATTCCTAGCTCAAGATCACAAAGGTAATGAGTGATGGTGCCAGATCTAGTTTAATTCCAGAATCCATATCCCTAAGCACAAGGCTATTCTGTCTCTGAGAATATCTAGCCACTGTCTCTTAACTAATTTGCATCCTTATGGTCTTGGGTTGACCAGTTGGCTTTCTGGAATTCATTTATGTGCAAAAGAAATTAATGAAGAAACTAAGACTGGAGAAAGAAATCCTAGAGTAAGGTACGTGAACGTGGTCTGACATATGTAAAAGACTCTTTATAATACCGTCTTTAGCTGATTGAATGAACTTTGATATCATCACTATGTAAGCATGTAAAATTCAAAGTCCAGTGAGATATAGGTTTATCTTTAAGGAGTACATAGCATTTTGTCTGGCCCCAAGTAATTAAATACTTATTCTTTTATTTTACAAGGTAATAGATCTGAGAAAAATAAATAAAAATACATTTTAATAGATTGTGCTTCTGTGCTCTCCTCATACTATGTACCTAACATCAGTTATAGTTCTTTCTAACTTAAATGTTAAAATTACAATTCTCAAGAACCGTGGGAAGGAAAAAAAAATGCAATCATCATTCACTTTAGGAGTTCGAATAACACAGTGGCTAAGACTCTGTCCCCATCCCCAAATACCCATGTAGTTATGTAACTATAAGCAAATGACTTTATCTTTCTAAGCATTTTTCTTATAATGGGGCTAATTAAAACATCCAGTTATAGATTTCTTGTGGAGATTAAATGAGATGGCTTATGGTGTCTGGCTTATAGAAGGTACTTGGAATATGGAGACTATTATTATCTGTGTGTTTGTAACTAACATGTAGCAAAATGCATGAAACCATTTATTCTGAATTAATTAACAATTCATTAACTAATTAATTATTTGCTAGATTGCTGATATCCAGGGTTGTCCATAGATAAATCCACTTCCTTGTGAAAAAGCAAACTTTCTATCATTAATGAGGAAGAGACGACATACCCACTTGGCAAACATGTAACAAAATATTTTTACACCAGATGATAGTTTGTAAAAGTTTAGATTCAATCTTGCCCAAACCTTAGTGACTGTGATTCCATGAGTTGAAAATTAAATTCAGCATCATTAGAGATTCTTTTAAAGAAGTGATTCCATTTGTCTCTGAAGTAATGAAACACTGTAATATTGATATAATTTACACTTGGGTACCACATTAGTAAGAAGTTTATTTATAAAGTATGGCATAGGGATATAGAAATTTATTTTTCATATCAACTGCTTAAAGGATTGTGGTAGGAGCTGTTTTGCAGTCTCTCACCTTGCCAAGAAGATGCTTGTGAAAGTGATATTCTCTGCTTAATTATTAATGCTGCATTGATTTGTTTTGTCACAGTCTAAGAGACAAAAAATCCATTAAGAAATATAAGCAGCAAAGTCACAGATAAAACTTGCGGTTTAACTCACGAGAAAAAAAATATATATATATATATATATTTAGGTAGATCTCGTTAATCTTTCAAATTTAATTTCCTTTCCTTTAAAAAGGAGATTGTAAAGAATGTATTACCATTTTAGCAAAACAATATAAATATTGATGGTATTAATAGCATCTTTTATTTAGGACGTACCATTTGCTATGCAAAGGACTAGACATTTCTATATATCCTCTCATAGTCCATCTCACATACCCCTCAAGGTAGGTTTGATCATGCTTGTTTTACAGGTGAGAACAAAGACAGATAAAGAACTTCTTTCCTTCCTTCCTTCCTTCCTTCCTTCCTTCCTTCCTTCCTTCCTTCCTTCCTTCCTTCCTCGTAGATTTATTTCCTTCCTTCCTTCCTTCCTTCCTTCCTTCCTTCCTTCCTTCCTTCCTTCCTTCCTCGTAGTAAGTGACAAAGCAAAGGTTGGTCAGACTCTTTTGCTTTTCCTGCTTATGGTTTATAATTTATTTACTTATTGCTGTTGATATTAGTTTAATCCATGTCACATGCAGTTTACAAAAGGAAAGTACTTGTCCTTTGAATAGAATATACAGACACAGCATCACACTATGGGGCCCATGGGAGGGGAGGGGGAGACAACACCTTTTCCCTAAGAACAACAACTCTGATCCCAGGAATGGTTCTCAGCAGGCTGGGTAGCCAGGTGGACCCTCCAGCACCAATCACAGCCTCTGCTGCAGGCTGGTTCCCATTTCCTGCCCCATCCCCACCCTGACTCCTTATGAAGAACCCCATGAGCTAAGACTAAGAAGATCACATCCCTTGGGGCACGTGTCCCATATCTGAGAGAAGAAATATACACCACTGAACACCGAACACATGGGAGAGGAAAGGTACGCCACAAGAGAGGGAGAGGCAGGCTCCCCAAGAGGTGGATGGGCTGAGCCCCCAGTCAGCCCTGAAGGAGGCACTGTTTCCAGAGGTTCTTGAAAAAAGAAGAAAATCATCCAACCAAGAGGGGAGGGGATGGGAAGGAGGGCAAGGAGTTGTCCCATTTATACACAACGTTATACACATACATGACCGATATTACATGTGCTTCAGTCTGGTGTTTGCATGCCTGTCTGTCCGTCTGTCAGTCAGGGGGCTGGATCTGAAGAGCCTGGCTCCATTACTCCTGCCACCCCCACCCTGGGAACAGAGGCTGGAACAAGAATGGTCCCCAAACCTGGCAGGAGCCAGCAGGAAGGACCTGGGCCTCAACCTCCCCTCTGGCCCCAGAGTCCTATGCGTGGGGGTGTGTGTGTGTGTGGTGTGTGTGTGTGTGGTGTGTGTGTGTGTGGTGTGTGTGTGTGTGGTGTGTGTGTGTGTGGTGTGTGTGTGTGTGGTGTGTGTGTGTGTGGTGTGTGTGTGTGTGGTGTGTGTGTGTGTGGTGTGTGTGTGTGTGTGTCAGCGTGCGTGTGACCATGTGCATGCACGCACTCAGGGAACCTGTGTGCAAGTATGTACAAGGGGAGAGGGTCACTGTCACAGACACTAGGGGCAGGTGGAGCTGCTAGAGGCAAGGCCTGCCTGAGGTAGCTAGCTCACAGGTACATCCTCCGCAGGTCTCCAGGCACTGCCAATGTGCTGCACTGAGGACAGAGCTTACTGGCACTCTCCCCAGAGTCTGCAGCCAGCACTCCTCACAGGGCACGTGCCAACACTGGATGGATGTTAGGGGCATCAGTTACCAGTCCATTCGGATGAGGCATTTGTAAGGGTCCCCATTAGATAGCTGCCATTCAGGCTCCTGACCTGAGCCTTCCGGGACTCAAACGTGCTCACAGCCTAATCTTCAGTGATTTTCCTCGATGTTCTCTTCTTGCAGGTCTTCTGCATGGTCTCCTGCCTGCTGCTTTCAGCACTGCTGGTGGATGGCATCTCGTCACCGGCCCATTGGGAGAACTCAGGCGTGATGTGCTGCTTGGAGTGCCTCTATCTCTTTGGCTCCACCAAGCTCTTCACCTGTGCCGGAGATGATGTCACCTCCACGTGTTGTGGCCGCCCATACTCCAGCATGTCATCCCCATCCACACCCAAGTCAGCATCTCTGTTCCCTGTGGCAATGCACACGACAAAGCCAGAGTCTCTGAAGCCACCATCCAGGAGAGTGGTGGCCCGTAACCCCTTTGTCCACATCACTCACACTTTTCAAAGCGGTGGCTGTTCTCGTGCTTGATGTCCCCGGCATCATTTGCAGTGGTGCGGGGCCTTGCCTCTGCTCATCATCTGGCTTCCTCCATTGCATTTTCCAGTCGGAGCATTCCGTCACTTCTGCCAGGTGGCTCGCACTGGCAGGAAGGCCTCCTTCCTCCCTCCCGCTGCCCCCTGCTCTGCCTGCTGCTGGTGGCCTTCACGTAGCCACGGGGGGTCACTTGTAGTTTAAATTATGATCCTTTTCTATGTGATTCCCTTAATGCTTCCCCTAAGCATCTGTCTTCCTCCTGTTTGACCATCTACCGTGATGAGGTTGTGGGGACCAAGGTTCTAGGACCCCACTTGATATCAGAGGGCTTTACAAGTGCACGTGGGGCAAGAACACACATGTGCTGAGCTGTCCAGGTGAGAAGAGGTATGACATAGGGAAACCAGCGGGGAAGTCAGGGACAGAGTCAGAGTGCTGAAAACAGCTCCACGGTATTCACGTTCGCCCATATGCAGCAGAGGCTGTCGACAGTCTCACAAAACCCACTCCTCGGTCACAGGATTACGGTGCGGCCTGCCTGGACTTCACTCCACACCCTTGCACTTCTGTGTAGCCATATGCCTACTGTGTGCTCACTGGTGCATGAGCAGAAAGTATATGTGCTGTTTTGAGACCGGGGATTTTAAGGATGGGGGAGGCTCCCCCAAGCTCTCTTTCCTCTTTGCACTGGCTGGATGCAGTGAACAGGGCTCTAGGGGAGGTTAGAGACACATGGAGGGAAGAGATTAAATTCACAAAAGGCTCTTGCTGATGTCAGTGCTGCATCTGGCAGTATGATGGAGGAAAATAAACTTTGATCTCGATTTGATCTGATTTCATTAATCAGTGTTACTAATTCTTAGGTTCCTGTAACAAATACGTAATCCAAACCTAGTCCATAGGAAAATTGATCAGTCTGTTTTCTTTTCTTTTCCTTTTTTTTTTT
>NW_007733506.1:73302-75020 GCF_000696425.1 Galeopterus variegatus
TTTTTTTTTTTCATTTTTTGTGTTTGGATCCTTCTGTGACAATTGTGAGCCTTCTTTTTCTCTATTGCATTTCGTTAGTCACTTCTCCTTTACATACATGATGTAAATCATACATATTGAACATCACTGTACAATTTCTAGTGATGTGTACCACTTGTTTTATAATGTAAGTATTTTCACTATAATAGGCAGAATAATGAACCCAAAGATGTCCAGGTCCTAGTCTCAGAAATATAGGAATATGTCATGTTACATTGGAAGGGGAATTAAGCTTGCTGATGTAATTATGATTGCTCATCAGCTGATCTTAAGATGGAGAGATTACCCTGGAATATATATGTAGGCCCAAAGTAGTCAACTAAATTAGAAGTTCTTTGGACAAAATCCAAGATGTCTCTTGCTGTAATGGTTTTGGCACCTAGAGTATTACATGGCACACATTAGACGCTCACTCTGTGGCAGACTGAAGGGTACAATATTCAACATGGCTATTAGAAGTGGTCATCAAAAATCAAGGCAGATATGTTTTTCTATCAAATTCCATAGCTTGTGCCAAATGATGTAGAAAAATGAAATTGTCATAATTTTTCTAGTTTGCAGCTTTGGCATTTGCATGTGTAGCCCAAATTATACAGGATCCTTGAAGTGAACCTTGTCATAGGCAATTAAAATTTATTCAAGTATTCCAGCCAAATGTAGCGATAAATACCAATGGACAGGTCTGGGACAATTGGGATAGATGTGTCTGTTGGGTAATACACAAAATCAGCTACAGGGCTCATCAGGGTCACTTTTATTTATGCACCCACTGAGGTCACACATGGTGCCAAATGACAAAGGGAGGAAAAATATGAATTAGGAAAAATGCAAAATAGGGGGCATTGAAGTGAGACAACACAGATTTATTAGACATCCACTGCCTTTTTATGAATACCATTAAAAGGTACAAGATCCTGCCCACTCAACTTTTTAGCTCTTGTGTTCTTTTCTCCCTGAAAATAATTTAGAAATGGCCTACATTTTATTATTGTTATTAATATTACATGGAACAGTTATTGCAGTACTAATAAAAAGAAATATTTTGTGCTTATAATGGCTCTTTTTTAAGAGAAGAATAAGCCTCTCTTGAAAGTCCAGAGTAAAGCATTTGTATCTTCATTTATGAGTGTAATTAGCACATTCGTCCAGGCTGTCATCAATGATAATCAACATAATAATAACTCCTTATGTTTATGTAGCCATATACAATTTACCAAGTATTTTCCCATCCTTTATAGGACCATATCCACCATCTCTCTGGACTTTGTCAATGATTCTTAGGGGAAGGCAAGACAAGGAGCCATATTCCCACATTTGTTCATTTATTTTTTAAGAGAGGGGAGTGAAGATTCAGAGAGGGACATCTCTAGGTCTGAGATCAGGTAAAAAGTCTCTTAGACAATAAGGTTCTGAGTTAGACAAAGCCATGTCCAGGTTGTACCCCTCAAAACAGTTCAGTCCTCGATGCTGTCTTCATTGCCATTTATAGAAATTTCACATCCATATTGCTTTCCTTTCCTATGTGATTTTTTTATGACTAGAAACATCTATTGTGTAACCTGAAAGTCCTAATATCAGCCAATACGCTCTCTTTCCTCATTTTCTTAAACCAATACTGGGTGCAAATTCTTTATATAACTCTGTCTTGTATAAGTTACCTACACACCAAAGGAGGTTTT
>NW_007733506.1:76021-78049 GCF_000696425.1 Galeopterus variegatus
AATATAGGATTATTATTATTGTGTTCTTGTCTCCCAACAAGCCAGTTATTACAAACAATATCGTGTCGTCAGCTGTGCAAAGGCAGTGACCATTCACTGGTCTCTGCTCTCTGTCCTCATTCCCTGACAGTTTCTACATAGACCTGAAAATGTCAGGAGTTGCTTTGTCACTTTGGGAACACTTTGGGAGTTAGACAGCCAGTGTGGCCAGAATTGCTCTCTCTTAGGGTTCAACTTTCACTGTTATTTTTACTCTACACAGTATTTCACAACTCAGTGAGGAACACAGTAGGCATTCTACACTAGAGAGGTACTCTCAGGTTAGTAAATGAACAAGTCAGGTCAGCATAGTTCTAGAAACTGCCATGATTTATAATTTATTTTTAAAGCATGTGAATCTAGTCTGGAGATGCAGCCAGGAAGCTGGAATTCTGAGCAAGAACAAGGGATAAGCCAACATCCAAAGAGAAACAAGCCAACTGAGACCTGACTTTCCCAGGTGGAAGAATCCCCCCCCCCTCATTCTTTCTACCGTTACTGAAACTTGTACCTAGTTCTATCATGGACCACACGTACTCACGTTACCCAACCTGGTCTTATCCTCTTTCTAGACAGGGAGTTGTGATTTTTATCTTGTTTGCTTTGATTTCCATCTACTCAGTGTATGACACTGTCTAGGTGTTCATTATGCACTTGTTGGGTTTAAATAGGACTGGAACCATGACACTGACATTCTGAAGCATTGTAATTATATCATGCAGGCTAACAAATATTGCCCAAACTTCCATTTACCTTATCCCTTTTTATTTATACAATTAATTATACATGGCTTATTAATGGTAGCTATCATTTATTAAACTAATACCAGATACTTTACTGAAATTATTTCACTTAACACCTTTGTGTAATAACTTATTTTACAGTGTGCCATTCTTATTCTCTCTCTCATGCTCTCAGATAAAGAAATTGAAGACCAGAGAGGGTGAGTAACTGGCTCAAAGTCACACAGCTGATGTGAGTAGTTTGTTTCCAGTGCTGGGGCTTCCTCTGGGTAACGTGAATGGGTTGCTTGCTGTCTTCCAGGTGTAGTGGATTTTCTTGCACCTATGTGTCTATGTGGATCTCAATTATAAAGGGAACATAGGGACAGAAGGTGGATGGAATCAGACGCCCAGAGAAGACATTTCATTTTTCAGCTCCAGTGCCCACTTGATTTTTCTAATTCCACTAGAACTATGGAAAAAAAAAATAAAGAAAAGGAATCAGCAATATGAACACAGCCAGGAGTTCACCTCACTGTTTATAAACCTTAATTAAACCTAATCGTAAATCTGAATTGAACCACATATACAGGCATTAATAAAGCAGTATAATAACAATGCTCTCCCAATAAGACAACACGCTAACACTAAATACTTATATTGCTGGAAAATGTACTCATGTGGGCCTCATCAAAGCATAATGGGGAAGTAGCTAAACAATTAATCTCATTAATTGCAATCAAAGGACAAAAAGTACAAGCTGGTTGCCTAGAGAAATCAACTTTGCCAGATTTCCTAACAAACCGATATGGTGCTAATGAAGTGACAGTGTGAAGGAACATGTGAGGGATTCAGAAACTCAGCTGAAATGTCAAGGGAAAGACACTAACTGGGGAAAACCAAAGTCATCCTGTGTAAAAGTCAATCTGTTCAAGATTACACTTCATTCATTCATTCATTCATTCATTCAACATATGTACATTTAACCCCTACTCTTTGAGCTGGCCACCGTTCTTGAAAATGAAGTTTTAACATAAACGAGACATACTTCTTGATTAGAGAGTATATTACTAAGAGAGATTAAAGGACTATTTTGTGCCGGACATTTACATAATATTTCTCATTCGATTTCTCTCTCTCTCTCTCTCTCTTTTTAATTTCCACAAGAACTTGTGAGTCAGGTGTTATAATCAGACTTTATAGATTAAAAAAAAAGATTTTGAGGTTCAGTAATTTGATCCAGGTCACATATTTAGTAAGTAAGTGA
>NW_007733506.1:78359-79489 GCF_000696425.1 Galeopterus variegatus
GAGACATACTTCTTGATTAGAGAGTATATTACTAAGAGAGATTAAAGGACTATTTTGTGCCAGACATTTACATAATATTTCTCATTCGATTTCTCTCTCTCTCTCTCTCTCTCTTTTTAATTTCCACAAGAACTTGTGAGTCAGGTGTTATAATCAGACTTTATAGATAAAAAAAAAAAAGATTTTGAGGTTCAGTAATTTGATCCAGGTCACATATTTAGTAAGTAAGTGAACAAGTGAGGATTTAAAGAGTTCTCTGATTCCTAAGACTATGTGTATTATAAAATATATTCACAGACCAGTAGGACAGGCAGACTTGTATACAGACTTTCGACTTCTATTTCTTCTTTACCCAAACACCAGAAGCTGGTGTCACCTCTCAGCCTTGATTAAATGTCCTAACTGAAATGCTGACATTACTCGACATCTGCTGTTAGTCTAAGCACCGTGTGGATTTGTTTTCTCCTCAGTGGCTCTTTTATCTTCATGTCATAAGGCAGCTACTATCTTCCTTATTCTTGTCGCTACTTCCTGGCAAGTCCATCTGGTCTACCCAGTATCCACTTCTAACAGTGGGTTATTGATCTTGAAACCGCTGCATGACTTTCCCCATTCAGAATCCACAATGACTTTGATCTGGCCTGACCTTCACACTTCAACTCCAGAGCTAATCCAGGTAGGCCACGTCACAGGTGTGTCTCTATCTCTGTGCATGACATTTTCTCTGCCTTGAATGTTTTTCTCTGAATGTTCACTGTAGGGAACTCTCAACTTATCCCTCAATATTGGGCTCAAATGACACTTCTCTAAATCCTTCTTGTTATCAAGAAAAGGCAAAACCTCCCAGGTTTGTATTTGGTCCATTTCTCTAGCAATTGAGCATAGTTACACATTTATGTGTTCGTGTTTTCATCATATACCGAGTGTCTAAATGGAAGTGTTCATCATATTTATCTTGGCATTCCCATCACAGGGCATGGGAAAGCATTTCTCTTGCATGTACAATTACAACTTAAAAGGTCTGACACAGACCTGCAGGCAATTGTTACAGCTATTTCCCCAGCACCCACACTCCCCTGAAGCAAAAGAGAGACCAGTCCTTCCTGACCATGAACAGAGAGCAGGACAGA
>NW_007733506.1:80501-81525 GCF_000696425.1 Galeopterus variegatus
AGACACCACTGAGGCCATAAGCTTATGTTTACAAGCATGGGTGGCACATATCCATTCTCTTCTGCAGAAAATAAATAAGGCAGAGTGCTCATTGCCCTCTTTACGCTGCGACTCTGGTTGGAGTTCTCAGGGCCTGATATCGACCTCACTTTTATCTCCAGCGGTGCGTCTGCATCTTTCTAAGTGGCAACTCATCCTTCAGTCTTGAATCCCTTCAGTCTATTTTCCTAAGAGTTCTTCCAAAGATCCCAAAAGCAAGCAAGCAAACACACACCTGATCATATTACTTCCACAGGTGAAATAATTTAATGTCTTCTGGGGTAACGTCCTAAATCCTTTAGATGTCCTGTAAGGCTTTTTGTGACTCAGCCCCTGCTGACCTCCAAAGGCTCTCTTTTCTCCATCTTCTCTATCAACATTACACATTATAACCAGACATTATTATTTTGTGTTCTCTAAACAATAAGTCATCTCTAATGTGAGCCTTTTTTAGAAAAAGTAATAGATTTTACTGGTTAGAGCATTTTAGATTTATAGGAAAATTGAGTAGTCAGTATAGAGAGTTCCCCTATACTCCTTCTCCTCATACCCTCATCCCGATATTTTCCCAATTATTTTCATTTTGCAGTAACTGAAATCTGTAGTTTTCATTAAGTTTAATGCTCTGTGTTATATAGCTCTACGTCTTTCGGGCTTTTCGTGGGTTACTACCATTGTAGAAGGCTCTGCCACTTGTTCTTTATTTGGCTCACTTGTCCCTCAGCTATCAACTTAGAGACCTCCTCCTCCAGGAAGCCTTCCCTGACATATAAAGTTCCCAGGTCACACGGCTAGAGAGTCAGTAGATATATAAAGCCTTAAATTTGTTTTAAACAGACACCCTTTCTATGTGCTCTTTGATCATCTTTATTTCCACACTTGTCTCATTGTAGTTTAATGTCATGATTACTTAACTGTGATGTTCTAAAGAGTAGGGGTTATGCCTTGTTCATTCGTGTATTTTCTAAAGTCTAACAGGGTAATT
>NW_007733506.1:82570-83787 GCF_000696425.1 Galeopterus variegatus
TACTCAGGATACTCACCTCTATTTACCCTTGACCTGTGTATGACCCACAGCTCAGCAAAAAACAATAAGATAGGCCAACTCCATTTTCTCTCTAGATACTTTAAAACACACTGTACATTTTCTGTCTTCAGAGATCTGACAGTAAAAAATAATAATAATAATAAAGATTCCTTTAACTCCTTTGATTATTTAACTTACTGTTGAGCTGTGAAATGTTCTCATCTTAAAATTAATTAGTGTTGAAGGGAAACTATTGGACTTCAAAATGTTAATTCGTCTTCCGGGGTACATTGCCTTTGTCCTAAATTTTTTTGACTATTGTATCTTAGATAGATAAAGACCTATACATTGAACAAATTGGTAGAAGAAGCAAAAGGGAAAATACACCACAAGTTGGAGCTGGGTCCATGCAAGGAAAAGGTGTGTGTAGACCCACAGGGGTGGGACAGACAAGGCACAGAGAGGAGCGTGAAGACACTGGTAGGTATTGAGAAGAGAACAGAGCAACAGGCCTGCCAAGCAACAGGATCGCGTTCCTGAGATAGCAAGCAACATACACTTGTCAGATCAATGACTGAACCAAAGGAGCTAAGCTAGTTCAATAAGCTGCCATACTTAATGTTTATCATGCTTTCAACATTTACTTTGGACCATCAATAAGCTAAGCCACCACATTCATCATTTCTTTATTTTTCATCTTCCCACATTATTATTCTCAATTTAATACTGAGGAAATTGTTACTCACAAATACGAAGTTAATTTATACACTGGATAAGTTTAATAGTCAAGATTCCAGTTCCATCTATCTGATTCTAGTCTTTGTTCTTAACCAGAGCTTTGGGAGCCTCTGATGGTAATATTTTGTATGATGGATTATTGGCTCTAACCATTCACAGATATTGATTCTGAACCATAACACAAAATGTCCCACATTGTGGGATTGGTATTAAATCTATATTCTGTGTCTTACTTTTCCATTAAATAATGGCCAGATAATCAGTGTCACTACTCCCACTTCCACTGGCTACTCAGAGCCACCTCTCACTATGACCCTATACTATGGACAGGGATCCTGCCAAGAAGCCAGATAGTAAATATTTTAGGCTTTTGTGGCCACATATAGGTGGTCTCTGAGTTACACTGGTTCAAATTAATGGTTTTTCAATTTTACAATTGTGCAAAACTCCCAATCGTGACATAATGTACGGTATTAAAC
>NW_007733506.1:84435-86853 GCF_000696425.1 Galeopterus variegatus
AAATTAATGGTTTTTCAATTTTACAATTGTGCAAAACTCCCAATCGTGACATAATGTACGGTATTAAATAAATTACATGAAATATTTAACACTTTATTTTAAAATAGGCTTTCTGTTAAATTATTTTGTTCAACTGTAGGCTAATGTAAGCATTCTGAGCACATTTAAGGTAGGCTAGGCCAGGCTAAGCTATAATGTTTGGTAATTTAGGTGTATTGAATGAGTTTTCAACTTACTATGGGTTTATCAGTATGTAACCCTATTGTAAGTTGAGGGGCATCTGTGGTCTCTTCTAGCAACTACCCAGCTCCTCACTAAAGCTGCCACAGAAAATATGTAAATGAATGAGGTCAACTGTGTTCCAATAAAACTTTATTTGCACAAAGAGGCAGCAGGCTGGATTTGGCTTGTGCAGTGAAATGTGACAGTCCTTCTGTGTTTCTTTCCAGGCAGTGTTTTTCAAACTATTTTGGCCACAGTCCAGTGCATACAACACTATTTGTATGCATGTATATTATTTGTGATTCATAACAGAGGTTCTCAGAAAATACTTCAATGTCCTATATCTGATATCTTACTTTGTGTTTTATCTCATTGAAAATAAAGACTGCTTGTCCTGAACCATTAAGTTGATTTCAGAATCCACTAAGGGGTCATAATTCACAATATAAAAAAACACAAAGTGTTATGAATATTAAAAAGAAATATGAATCATAGAAAACTTACATGAAGAAACAATAAATAAAAGGATGTAGAAACTTAGATCTGGATGTGTCCTTAGAATCCTCAACATAATTGCTTATTCAATAAATAATTGATTGAATAATTTTTTTAAAATGCCTTCTTTTTATAGGAAAGATATTACACTACATGATCCAAAGAAATTTATCTCTTCTGGTGGGATTTTAAGCTTCAATATTGGTATGCAGATACCATTTATTAAGAAACCATTCTAGGTTCTGCAAAACCAATTTTTTTAATCCCAAACATATTTGTGTAGTTTCCTCTGTGTTTCAGGAACAATGCTGAGCAATGAAGTGACAGAGATTACAAACATCTCGAGTGTGGAAGGAGTGAAATACACTGAACAAACAAGGTACATTTCGTTGTGGGAAACAGAAGGTTGTGTAAAAGCAACGAAACAGTCATTGAGTCAGATTGAGTTTCCTTGTATGTAGGAGATCAGAAAAACGGATAAAATGAGTTTTTCTTAGGTTTACTTGCAGGAGTCCTTTAAGCATAAAACAATAGAATAAATAGCAAACCATTTTTCTCTCTTTACCTAAGTTAACTAAAACCACAGATCTACATGTAATATTTCAATTTAGAGATTGTACACATCTCAGGTACTAGGTATATCCGTGTCTCTGTTATCAGATTTAGACATACCTATATTTATGTCTATCTATTTATTATCTCTCATTCTCTCTCTCTACGTGCATATATATATATATATATATATATATATATATATATATATACATACATACATACATGTGTATACAAATTAAAAGTAGCTATACACATATGATTATAATCATAGATAAGTCATAACCATATTTGTGTAACTACTTTTAGTTTTTATGGTAATATGTTGTGTATATGTTTGTAATGCACACTCCTCACACACACACACACACACACACACAAACACACACACTCACACACACAGCCTTTGCTATTTTTGGAGCAACACTGTTCATATTTTAGTTTTGAAGGGCCAGCCCGTGGCTCACTTGGGAGAGCGTGGTGCTGACAACACCAAGTCAAGGGTNTATATACACATGTGTATACAAATTAAAAGTAGCTATACACATATGGTTATAATCATAGATAAGTCATAACCATATTTCTGTAGCTACTTTTAGTTTTTATGGTAATATGTTGTGTATATGTTTGTAATGCACACTCCACACACACACACACACACACACACACACACTCACACACACAGCCTTTGCTATTTTTGGAGCAACACTGTTCATATTTTAGTTTTGAAGGGCCAGCCCATGGCTCACTTGGGAGAGCGTGGTGCTGACAACACCAAGTCAAGGGTTAAGATCCCCTTACCAGTCATCTCAAAAAAAAAAAAAAAAAAGAAAGAAAGAAAAAAGTGGCATGAAAACTTTGGAAAACTACTTTTCAAAAATGTTAATATCAAATGATAATTAAACTATTATGCTTGGTACTTTCATTTCACAGTTTCAAAAACACTCTCTCATATGAGAGAATTGCTGATATACCCAAGACTGTTTAGCCAGAAAACCATAATTTGAGATCTTGTTCTGATCTTCTAATGCTAAAAGCCACTCACTTTTTACCTATAAACAACACTTCTCAGTTGAAAACTACCTGCAGGGGGGCCGGCCCGGTGGCGCACTGCTACAGTGCGCCGCTTGGGAAGCGCGGTGGCGCTCC
>NW_007733506.1:87853-92818 GCF_000696425.1 Galeopterus variegatus
GGCGCTCCCGCCGAGGGTTCGGATCCCACATACGGACCGGTTCCCGCTCACTGGCTGAGTGAGGTGTGGGAGCAACACCGAGGGTTGCGATCCCGTGGCCGGTCCTGGTCCGGTGCGGGCGCGACACTGAGGGTTGCGATCCGTTGCCGGACACGATAAAAGACAAAAAGGAAAAAAAAAAAAAGAAAACTACCTGCAGGTATGTTCAATTTCACTATGTGACCCATTCATAGGAAATACCACATCTGGCAGATAAAAATTTAGGTAGCATAGCTAACTTTTAATTTCAGATAAATAACAAATAGTATTTTCCCATAAGTATATTCTATGCAATATTTGTAACATATTTATACTAAAAATAGTCATTGTTTATCTCAAATTCAAATCTAACTGGATATCTGCATTGTATCTGGCAATCTTACCCAAGAAGCAATCTTGAATTTGAAGATAAAAGTGAAATACCTTGAAAAGTAAAAGGAGCTTTTGAGTACTCTCTGCAAACAAATGAAATTCTCCTATGGTGCCCTGTGCTGTGAAGAGCTCTGGTTCTTTTTTTGTTTGTTTTGGTTTGGTTTTATTGAGGTATAGTTGACAAATGTATATATTCAGGGTGTACAACATGATTATTTGATATATGTATACATCGTGAAATGATTAGTAGAATCATATTAACACATTTATCACAACATAGTTACTAGTATGTATGTGTGTGACACTTAAGACCTGCTTCTTTAACAAATTTCAAATAAACAATATAGTATTATTAGCTACAGTCACCATGCTGTACATTAGATACCCAGCATTTATTTATCTTATAACTATCTTTTTTTTATCTTTTATCCTGTGACTATAATCTCCCCATTTCCACACACCCAAGCTCCTGGCAACCACCATTCTAATCTCTGATTTTATGAATTTGACTGTTTTGGCGAGAACATACAGTATTCATCTTTCTGTGCCTGGCTTATTTCACTTAGCATAATGTCCTCCAGGTTTAGTGTCTATCCACGTTGTCACAAATGGCAGGATTTTTTTTTTTTTATCCTTGATGAATTTATTGAAGCAATGACCTCCTGTCTGGACAGTCCACAAAATGTATTTAAGAAATAGATTATTACCTTTGTTTCTTCATTCTTTTTCTGTGTCCTATATTTAACTCTTTTATGAAATCTGCATACTGAAAAGATTTTTTTTTTTCTATAGGAGGATGTTTGAGGTCTAAGATTTGATTAGGATATGGTTTTTAAGAGGAAAATAATTATCAAAGCTGAAGCATTGTAGGCAGGAGTTAGTTGCTCATTAGTTTCACATATTCAGTTTTGATCTTCAGATCATTTATGGGAAAGTACTTAATATGCAACCTTCCTATTTCCTTCTCAGTTCATTAATTTGAACCATAATGTTATCCATTTTAGCAATGAGCTGCTTTAACCATGCATAGTCTAGATGAGCTATTCAGCCAATAAATCCAATAAAGTCATTTCCCAAAGTGTAAAGATTTCTCCCACGGAGCATACAGCTTGAAAGCTAAAATGTACCTGATGCTGTTGAACTCAGAAATTGACAGAAATGTGGATCTTGTTTTTAGCTTTTCTGATGAATGTTTGAATTCAGTGATGAAAGACTCATGTGTTTAATTTCTTCCAGAGGATATGGCTTTTGAGGAATTATACTTGATTTCTGCCCTTTGTCTTAGTCTGTTTGGGCTGTCATAACAAAGATATCAGAAACTCAGTGACTCATGTATTTCTTACAGTTGAGAAGGTTGGGAACTGTCCAAGATCATGGTGCCTGCAGATTCCATGTCTGGTGAAGGCCTGCTTCCTCGCAGATGGCTTTCTTCTCACTGAAACCTCACATGGTGGAGGGGGTGTGGAGTCTCTCTCGCGTCTCTTTTAAAATCCCATTTATAAGTGCTCTGCCTTTATGACTTAATCACCTCCCCAAGGCCCTATCTCCTAATACCAACACCTTGGGTGTTAGAGTTTGAGCATATAAATTTTGGGAGGACACAGGCATTCACATCACAGCATCTTTGTTTTATTTAAAAACAACGATGTATTGCTTCTGATTAATGCTTTTCAGTTTGGCAGGCAGTCACATGACCATCATTACATTGAGTATTGAAACAATGCATTGGTCAACATTATTCTCAATTGCTCTACATGGAATGAGATTAGGTGACATTTTATTTGGATTTACCCAAGAACACAATATTCTCTACAACCTGATATTTCTGTTGTTTGTGAAGCACACAAATCATATTTCCTATAACAAAGTCTATTATTTTAATTTAATCACATTTCAGATTTTTTACCCATTTATTGTATGAAATAAGTACAATTCTAATAGTTCTAGTTCTAAAAGAACTGGGGGAAACAAAATTAAGAACACTAATTGCTACCCTTCACTGAATACCCCACAACACTACAAGTTATAAAGTATCTATGTTTTAATGATGAGGAAAATGATGTCACGCTGTCATCAGTGAAAAAGTGAGGGCTGAGCTGTGTTCTGCTGCCCTTCAAAGCCTGTGCATTCGTCTGAAGCTTATATTTTGGGACTCTTTGCAATGAATGTTGCGAGATCCTCTTCTGTGCCAGAAGCTATTGAGGCACTGGTTAAAAACAATTGACATTTCTTCTCACCATGGAGTTCACATTTAGTGTGAAAAGCAGGAAATTAACAAGAAAAGACTCACACACAGAACAAGTATAAATTGAAATGAATGCAATGAAGTGCATGTAGTGATTTAAAGCAAAGCATGAGGCGTTGGCGGGATGGGGAACCACCCCTCTATACAGTGTTAAGGGAAGCCCATCTGACATTGAATCTGACACCCGAAAAATAAGTCTGTCATATGAGGAGCATGAGGTGAGGATTTCAGGCAGAAATAGAATACTTTGAAGCAGGAAAGACTAGCATTTTTGAAGATCTGACAAAGGTATAGGAAAGCTATCGTGTTGACGTGCAGAAAAAAAAAAATGATTCAAATGAGGGAAAGAGTAGGAAAGAGAAGCTTGAGGCAGAGCTTACAGGTCACAGCAAGAGGTGCTAGGAAATGTGTTCTGATTTAAAAGGAGGGTTTAAAGGAGAGGAATGACATAATGGAATGCTGTGAACTTTTCCTTTGTTTTTGGATTTAAAGGTTTATTAAAGATGTATCCCAAGTTTCACTGCACTTAATAGGTTCCTTGAATTAGAAAACACTTGTCAATTTCCTTGAAAAGATGATGGCCATAGGAAAAATGGGGACTAGGCAGAAGGAAGCTTTCCTTTACCACCATCTACATGAAGAAAGGTAAACTGATTTAGAAAAGTTGAAACACCAGAGTGGGAGGTGAAGATAGTGTAGCAGGAGAATCTCTAATGTAAGGGTGTTTCTAGGAAAAAGCTATAGTTCTACGCATTTTTATTATTTCAAGAAAGGACTTTCGAAGCTCAGATGATGTAGTTGAATCAGTTCTTTAAGGATGCAAAAAGTTTACCAAAGATTGAGAAGACCATTAACATTATCAGCCTTCCTCAGTATAAGCTCCTGATCCTTACACAGTTCATTTAATTCTTCTAACCCAAAGGCCAATCGCAAGCTTCTTGGTGTTTGGACGAGTCATAGGAAAATGTGTCCAGAGAGAATAAAGAAGGAATGACCCAAAACTGGCTCAGAGGACTTGACACAGTTCGTCTTCAGACCAGCGTTGTCTCACAGTGGTGCTCAGGTGACTCCATCTCTCAGCAGTAGCCGCTGTCCTTTCCTCAGGGGAGAGAGAAGGCTACGGTTGAGTCTACTCAATGTCCGCTCTACCACGGGTGCAGTTGGCTTGTGGAAACTGGTTAGCTGTCTCACACTCCTGTTTCACAGGACTAAACACCTATGAGTCAGCTTGTGCTTGTTACCTTTGAAGCCAAAGATAATAAGAAAGCATCTCCGAGGGTTCCTAGCACTTTCTTTATTCCATTTTAATTACATAATTGAATGAAAATATTGTATTTTTTTGCCATGGTATTTGAAGTATTCCTATAATTGAATGAAAATATTGTATGTTTTGCCATGGTATTTGAAGTATTCCCAGAGACAGTGCTTCTGTGAACCATATTTGCTTCCTCTGTCAACTCTGTCTTGTTTGAGTTACCGAAGTCAGAGCTAAATTGGGTAAAAGTCTGAGACAGGGCAGGCATAATTGAATGAAAATATTGTATTTTTTTGCCATGGTATTTGAAGTATTCCCAGAGACAGTGCTTCTGTGAACCATATTTGCTTCCTCTGTCAATTCTGTCTTGTTTGAGTTACCGAAGTCAGAGCTAAATTGGGTAAAAGTCTGAGACAGGGCAGGACATAGCTTCTGACACTTCCTATAAGATACAAACCCTGTATCCAAAGAAAGCAAACATGAAAGTTAAATTTGGATAAAATCATTCATCAAATGTTTGAAATTGAACTGTGAAAATGAAGAGGCTCAGCTTCCCACACTTCCTATAAGATATAAACCCTGTATCCAAAGAAAGCAAACATGAAGGTTAAATTTGGATAAAATCATTCATCAAATGTTTGAAATTGAACTGTGAAAATGAAGAGGCTGATAAGAAAGGATATCTTTGGAGAACCTGGAAAAACAAAACACCCAATTCAACAATCTAAGACCGAAGAAAGGTCAAGGCACAGGATGAGGAGATGTAACCTCTTACTCTATTGGTGTGGGATTTGAGGACAGACATACAGTATGCAAGTCTGACCTCTGCCCTTTATTAGGGCTGCTTCCCTGGATATAAGCCAATATTATGGCCTCTAAGCCTTGCTTCCACCTCGGTAATTAAAACTCCAAGCATCAGGTGCTTACTTAATCATGTGATCACTCTTTAAAGAATTTTGCATGTGTTTTCTTATTTAACTTTACAATAAGCATATGTGATACTTACCATTTTATCTCTAATTTATGTATGGGAGATTTGAAAGCAGAGATACCA
>NW_007733506.1:93457-97000 GCF_000696425.1 Galeopterus variegatus
TTTTACCTTGTGAAGCATTCTGTCACATTCCTTTAAAGAGTGTTAGACTTTTGATGGCAGGAAGTTGATTCACTTCTGTATTTGTTTGATTCTTCTGAGTTTTGCCATAAAACTGTTTTAGGGCAGATAAAGATTAGCCTTTATTCTAGAGCTATGTGAGCTCCACTTCTTAGGTCCCTCTGGACCCTCTATTGAAAATCCCATGGATTCGACAAGGTCTCTCTATTCTAGCTGGAAGGAATTCTAATAATTCCTAGTCTAGTGTGAACACTGGGGATTGCTCAATTCCCTGCATTCCATGTCAAGTGTGTAATCAAGTACTAAATGGTTGTTATCTGATAATTGTTCTTTTCTTTTAATTTGTTCATCATGGTGGGGTTTCTCTCACTCTACACAGCACAGGCTGATGTTCAAAGACTTAGGAGGTCTTTACAGAATCCACAGGCTCTGGCTATCCTGTTCTTCTCAACCTTTCATCTTTGCCTTCAACTCAACGAGGCAGCTGGCGTCTGGTTGGGTTTTCCTTCCTGTGCTGAAGTTTGTGGATTACCTCTCCAGGCAGAATGTCAGGGTGCCAGGATGCTTGTTGGGCCCTCTACTCATTTCCTTTTTCAGACATCACAATCTCGTTCTGCCCNTCTACTCAATGTCCGCTCTACCACGGGTGCAGTTGGCTTGTGGAAACTGGTTAGCTGTCTCACACTCCTGTTTCACAGGACTAAACACCTATGAGTCAGCTTGTGCTTGTTACCTTTGAAGCCAAAGATAATAAGAAAGCATCTCCGAGGGTTCCTAGCACTTTCTTTATTCCATTTTAATTACATAATTGAATGAAAATATTGTATTTTTTTGCCATGGTATTTGAAGTATTCCCAGAGACAGTGCTTCTGTGAACCATATTTGCTTCCTCTGTCAATTCTGTCTTGTTTGAGTTACCGAAGTCAGAGCTAAATTGGGTAAAAGTCTGAGACAGGGCAGGACACAGCTTCCCACACTTCCTATAAGATATAAACCCTGTATCCAAAGAAAGCAAACATGAAGGTTAAATTTGGATAAAATCATTCATCAAATGTTTGAAATTGAACTGTGAAAATGAAGAGGCTGATAAGAAAGGATATCTTTGGAGAACCTGGCAAAACAAAACACCCAATTCAACAACCTAAGACCAAAGAAAGGTCAAGGCACAGGATGAGGAGATGTAACCTCTTACTCTATTGGTGTGGGATTTGAGGACAGACATACAGTATGCAAGTCTGACCTCTGCCCTTTATTAGGTCTGCTTCTCTGGATATAAGCCGATATTATGGCCTCTAAGCCTTGCTTCCATCTCGGTAATTAAAACTCCAAGCATCAGGTGCTTACTTAATCATGTGATCACTCTTCAAATAATTTTGCATGTGTTTTCTTATTTTTTTTTTCTCCTTTTTGTCTTTTTTACTGACCAGTAATGGGATCGCAAACCTCGGTGTCACGCCCGTACTGGGGACTGGCAACTGGATCGCAACCCTCGGTGTTGTGCCGGCAACGCGCTCAGCCAGTGAGCGGGAACCGGTCTCCACATGGGATCTGAACCCTCGGCGGGAGCACCGCCACACTTCCAAGCGGCGCACTCTCCAGTGCGCCACCGGGCCGGCCCAGTGTTTTCTTATTTAACTTTACAATAAACATATGTGATACTTACCATTTTATTTCTTATTTATGTATGGGAGATTTAAAAGCAGAGATACCAATTTCTTGCTCAAGGTCACGCAATCACCAAGTGGAAGATTCAGTACTCAAAATCAGACATCTGATGCCAGAGCCCAGCCTCTGAGTGAATCAGTGGAAAATGGCAAACTATAAGTGATAGTAGTTGTCATTGCTGTTAAAAATAGTGTTTCCCACCTTTAGAAGTTAAATTTGGTATTTTAAAAAAAGTTTTCATGTTTCTCCTCATTTTGTTCATGTTCTCTAGGTCACATTTTCCTAATTTTTTTGACTGTCTAGCAACTTTCCATTGGATGTAGGACATTGCACGTTTTACCTTGTGAAGCATTCTGTCACATTCCTTTAAAGAGTGTTAGACTTTTGATGGCAGGNAGGATGCTTGTTGGGCCCTCTACTCATTTCCTTTTTCAGACATCACAATCTCGTTCTGCCCGTTGTCCAATGTCAAAAAAAAAAGTTTATTGCTTGTATTGAGTCTTATTTTGTGATGTATTTGACAGGAGTATTGTTGGGAAAATACAAGAAAATGGTCAAGGCCCCTCAGATGTTCAGATTCTTGCCAAGCATTTGATATAAATATGCACATGCGCCCAGGTGTTCCTTGGCTATTGTCTAATGTAATTGCGCATGAGCAACCAGGTGTTCTGGGTTATGGACTTAAGTATAAAGGACAAATGGCTCTGATACACAGTGCTTCTTGGGATGCTCCAGGAGGCCACTAGGCTGGCTGCTTCTAGCTCTGAATAAAGCCTATTAATTTTTACCCATGGCTCCCAGGACCTTTTCCTATTGCCTGGCTCCTAAACCTATGTGTGAAGGGTTTGTGACCCAGTTTGTACAACGGGCTGGAGGGGTCTGTGAGCCCCAGCCCTAGCTTGACAAGTATAAATCCAGACCATTATACTCTTTCAAGTGCAGAAGAAATCTAAAATCCACTAATATTTTAGGAATTTCTCCTAAGATAGCACTTCTAATATCTTTCTAGAGTGTGTGAAGTCCCTTGGGTAAGGGCTGGGAGGAAATAATAGAGGGACTGACCCAGTCTGGAGAGGTTGAAGGAGAGAGGGAAGACTTCTTGGAGGAGGTGGAGTTTGAGCTGGGCCTCAAAGCCAGATGAGTTTTTAGATATTAGCACTCCTTCAGTTTAATTAGTATGCTGAGTTTAAAGAGAGCGTAAATGAATGATTGAAATTACTTGACTTAATGAAGCTTTAATAATAACCCTAATCCAGTTTATTAGACATCTATCACTCATAAATGAATAGCTAATGCCTTTTCCCATAAAACAGTCATCATAAAATAAAGGAAGCCATAATATATATTATTTTTATTCTTTTAATCATACACTTCCTAAGTGCGGATACTGAATCCATTTGAATAGCTCTACACAATGCATTCATTTTTTAAAATTTCAAAATTGAATTTACTTGTTATACAACAGGAACTGTTAGGTGCTGTTTTCTTATCCTGCTAGAAATTAAATAAAAACAGGTCCAATTCCAAATCCACATATATGCTCTGAAAAGTGAATTTCTTGATAGCTGAAGAAAACTGACTACATGAACTGGATTTTGATCCCACCCCACCAAAAACTTCTTTCTCCTGGGTGCTCTCAGATTCAGCTTCTTTCATATACGAGTTGAACAGAAAGTTGATAACCTCTCCCTGCTGGTGGACACAGCGATCCTTCCTTCTGTTGTACTCACAGCAGTTAAGACATAACATTTTCAGAAAGAAATTCTGGGAGAACAAAACATGGTATTATGACATAAAGTACAAATGACAGTTACTCATTCAATTTCCCAAACAGCAGGTTTCTCATCCTTCCATATCTGA
>NW_007733506.1:97222-104715 GCF_000696425.1 Galeopterus variegatus
GCTCTCAGATTCAGCTTCTTTCATATACGAGTTGAACAGAAAGTTGATAACCTCTCCCTGCGGGTGGACACAGCGATCCTTCCTTCTGTTGTACTCACAGCAGTTAAGACATAACATTTTCAGAAAGAAATTCTGGGAGAACAAAACATGGTCTTATGACATAAAATACAAATGACAGTTACTCATTCAATTTCCCAAACAGCAGGTTTCTCATCCTTCCATATCTGAGTATCTGTTTGTTCTTGAAATTTACAATCTGCTCACAGAATCCTACCTTCCTGTTTTGCTGTTCTTTCTTAACACTTCCTAGACTACTTCCACATAGTTTCTATAAAGAAACACGTGCTCAATTACCTGAAAATGGTACCTCAGAAGCCTGGCCTTTTTGGGTTCAAGATTAAGAAGTAAGGAAATGAAATTTATAGGCTACCTATAGCATAGGAGGCATTGTGCTAGACATTTTAAAATACAGTATCCTATTTAGTCTTTAAATTCTGAGGGACTGCCCCCCTTTATTTTTGATAGTGATGTAAAGTGAACAGCCTAGTTAAATGGTTTGTGAATGGCAGAACTGGGTCTCAGTTATACATGATTAACACATACCCTCGTAAACATATGCTCTGCCTAGCACGTAGGCACTAAACCATGTTTCTGTCCCAGAATCCTTCCAAATAATCTCTAGTTTTTGCTAGAAGGAATACACCTACCCTTCACTCACTTATTCAATGAACATTGATTGAGATCCTACCAGAGGTTATGTTTGAGGCTAGATACATCAAAATGCATTGTAAATAAATTCTAGGCTCTGTACTTCAAAATCTCACAAATTAGTAGTAAATACAGAAATGGAAATAATTTTTTACCATAGTGAGCAAGTATGAGAGGTTGGGATAGTATTAGAGCAGAAAGGAGACAAACCTAAACCAGCTCGACTTTAGGATGTGATGGTGGAGATGGATAGTTGCAGCTTCTCTGTGGAATTTATGCTGTGGCCATGCCTGAAATTTAAGACAAAAAGTAGAGCTTTCCAAACAAATGGTAATAAGGAGGTTCTCAAAACAAGATGGTTACTTTATGGAGGAGAGATAAATACTGTTGATGCAGAAACTGTGATACATTTTATTTGCACTTATTTGTTAGATCAGAGTTTAAAAGGTGGGAGTGGGGATATAGGATTGGGATAAGAACGGGAGCATATTGGGCTGGCTCCTGGTGTTTGCTTCTTCTGAAATGTTTTCTTCCTGTTTGTAGAAGTTGTTTATCTGGAAAGCGTCAACTCAAGTTACCAGGATGATCTGAATACTGAGCATTCAATTCTTGGGCCATGTTTCTACTGTGTGTTGTAGGTTCCTCTGTTTTTGCCCTCACCACCCAGTATGAAGGGACTTCAAAAAGCTCATAGGAAGATTTGCATTATCTTTCAATTCCATTTTTTCATTAACATTTTAAAGCACCCTTGTACCATAATTGGCGTGCCCCTAGTCACCAGCCTCTCTAGACCATGAGCTTCTTAGGAAAAGAAGGGTCATGTTCTAATTAATTCTTACTTCCAGAACCTAGAGTAGCCATAATGCTAGGCATAGGATGGGTGCACAATGGCTGATTGCTCAATATGCTAGTAAATGAATTTTCTACATGTAAAGAGAGAAATATATTGTTTAATATATTTACGGGCAATTACTGTACTTTTCTTTACCCCACCCACTCACCTTATCTTACACTACGGTGAGTATTCTTAGAACACTTGTTCCTTAGTGAATTTGTTTTTGACCCAATCCAATTTTGCCATTATTTGACCTAGTTTCTAGCCCTTCAAAATCCGCTTGTATTATGTCTCTATTCACTCTGCTGCTTGCTACATCTTATAATTTAGTATAATTCGTGAATTGCATTAATATGCTATTTACTCTCACTCTGAAATCTCATGTACGCTACCTCTTTTTGTGTAGCTTATCACTAAGAATAAAGCAGATGCCTAGTAAATTAAACGTGCCAGTGTTATTTAATTTGCAAGGGTTATGATTATAATGGGAGAAAAATAATAGAAATGGATTGAATAGATTTTGACAAAAAAGAGAAGCTTATAAAGTGTGATTTCTCATGAGAAAATATGTTCAAAGAAAATAGATAAAATGTATGTGTATTGAAGGTGTGAAATAATTGGAAAATAGTCATTTACAGAAAAAATGGAAGTGTTACTAGATAACTTACATTAACAAAAAATAGTAACATATATATTAGAAAACTAGAATTTGGAGCTGAAAACTACTCTTAAGATTATTAAATATTTCCTTTTCTTTTCATGTGTAAGATAGAGCCCAAGGGATGTGCCCAAGGGCATACTCTAAATTGTTACAGAACAAATCCTAAAGCCAGATTTCTGTTTCCTGGTTATTCTTTCCTCTAAAGGACCAGCCTTTTGCACAGGTAAGACCCATTGGGCATAAATGACTGACACATAAATCTTTTTGATTTATACAGTATACTTGTTAAAATAGGGAGGGTAGATGTCATTTTTCTTATCTGATACATTAAAACATCTGAGGCTCAGGAAGACAGTGAAGAGTAGAAGGACAGGCTTCTAGTTAGTGGTGAGATCAGATGTGAATTTCTCTTATCTCGTTTTGAAATGAGCATTCTTGCAAATATACCAAGCTGACCCTGACATAAAATGAATATCAAGTGACATTTGAAAGGAATATGACAACAAGCTAGCACATCTCCAATCAATACCTGAAGAAACATGATGATAGCTGAGATGACAGAAAAATGAATTTTAGAAACTTGCCATTGGTTGCAGCCTGGAGGGTGAACAGACATTAACACTGAATTCAGTTAACCCAGAATTGTAATACAGCATGGATGCTTTTTGGTCCATGGTGACTGTGTTGTCAAGACAATCAGCCTGGTGCCAGCTCTATATAAACTGTAAATGGTCACTTGGGCAGGTATACTTGTTATAATTCTAATTATCTGGAATCATAAAATATGATTGACTAACATCCTGATATTTATCTGCATGGCAGAATGGGTACCGGGAAGCAATACCTGCCTTCTAGGATTTGGCTTCTTACAGTTCTGTGAAAGCATCAGATTCTGGGAACCAGAACACCAAGTCAATAGCACTAACACAGAGATCTAAATATCTAGAATAGCTAGAGAAATAGCTGACAGGAGAGAAGATTTCCAAAGTAAGGTGGAGACAAATTAAGATGGGATAAGTCAGCATTAATCAGAAATAGTTATTGTTTAAAATACTGTTCACTTCAGGTTGGATGTCAGCACTATTTGATCTCCACAGCACTTTATAAAAATGTGCATTCAATGCAATTTAACGTTGCCTGTGTTTAGAAAAAAAAATATGTGTACTATTCTTATACATATGATAGCAACTAAAGACAAAAGCATGTGTTTTTATACTGTTTCTTTATATTTGGAAATGGATAAATTCAGAATTGAACCCACCCCTAACACACACACAAACATAACCACATTTCTAATAAAGAAGAATGTAGGCAGAAATGTTTAAAGAAATAAATACTTGATTTGAACTGGAGGAGTAAATTGAGATTATTAACTAATTTCCTATTACAGTTATTAGCAGTGTTTCTTTGAGCTGGTCACTTAATTTTTCTGAATCCATTTTCTCAACTTTAAAGAAATAACATTTGCCTCAATCCAGAAGAGGGTTGTTGTAAGTTTTAGCATAATTTGAGGATGTGAAAAGTAATTTATAAAGTATGAGAGGTTCTCAAAATGCCCAAAGACAAAGATATACTAAATCTCAATTAAAGCAAAAGTAACTACAAAACCTGGTGGAGGGTGGTCATGCCTAGGGGATCTACCCCCTGCTTTTTGGTGTTGGCTGCTCAGTACGTTGGCAGTGTGAAAGGTGGAATAATGTTCCCTACCAAAGAGGTTCACATCCTATCACTAGAACGTGTGAATATGTTACCTTACAGTCCAAAAGGGACTCTGCATATGTGATTAAGTTAAATATCTTGAGATAGGGAGATAACCCTGAATTACCCTAGATTGTGTCTAATAGAATCAGAAAGGTCTTTATAGAGGGAGGTGCAGGATGGTCAGCGTCAGACACAAATGGCAGTGGAAGCTGAGGTTGGAGTGATGGGATATTGGAAAACTCTAGAACTTGTAAAAGTCAAAGGACAGATTCTCCCCTGGAGACTCCAGAAGGAACTGCCTACACACTGATTTTAGCCCCATATAAGATCCATTTCAGAATTCTGATCTCCAAAACGGTAAGATAAAAAAATTGTGGGTTTTTTTTTTTTGTCTTTTGTCTTTTTTCCGTGTCCGGCAACGGATCGCAACCCTCAGTGTTGCCCCTGTACCGGACCGGGGACCGGCAACGGGATTGCAAGCCTTGGTGTTGCTCCCACGCCTCGCTCAGCCAGTGAGCGGGAACCGGTCTCCATGTGGGATCCGAACCCTCAGACGGAGCGCCGCCACGCTTCCCAAGCGGCGCACTATCCAGTGCGCCACCGGGCCGGCCCAAAATTGTGTTGTTTTAAACCATTGTATTTATGGTAATTTGTTACTGCAGCAGCAGGAAACTAATACAGGCAGACCAGTTTAGCTCAGGGATTAACTCATAATCTAGGAAGCACTCTCCATAGGTACTTAGCAGATGTGAGGAGAGGCAGGAAGAGCTTACTGGGGAAAAGAAGCGTGAGGAAATGCCAGAATAATTTTTAAAAAGGCCACCTTGAAGGATATCTTGGCAACCTCAAACTAATTCTTTTCTAAATCCTCTGTCTGAGAATATATAAAATAGTGGTAAATGTCAAATTAATGAAACCATTTAGGTTTTGGGACAGGAAAACATAAAGTTTCCTTTACTTGTAAATCCAAATAAAGCAGGAGTTGCCATCAAATAGAATATTTTTTGAACCATAATGACAATAGAAGAAAAAAAAATAAAATAATCCAGGTCATAGAAATAAAATAATCCAGGTCATAGAAATAAAAAAAAAAAAAAAAAAAAAAATGACTTCGCCAAAAAATGTCATACTTGGAATTTTTATATTGTTTAAATCCCATATAGCTTTTAATAACAATAGAAATCAGCAGTTTCAAACAATCTATATTTATTTCTCCTCTACTGTGGGGTACACAAAGGTTTTGGTATCTTGGTATACAAAATATCTTGGTAGTTTGTAGTTGGTTACTTACCATCACTGACTGTTTTAGATGTTTGTAGGGTTTTCTGTCCAGTTCACCATTTTTTCCTCAGAAAGCTTTTTCCACCTACAAGAGTGAGTATCACAGTCGTGTCTGAGAATACTGTCCGTGGATAACAGGAGAGGAGCAGATGTCTGGAATAAGATGGGCTTGAGAGTCTCCATTCCTGGAAACTGAAACCCTGGTCGATTGACACACTTCCCACAATGAGCTTAAATTTTTTAAAAGAATATTTCAAAAACTAAGCCTGTGTTGGTGACCAGATCATAATGTCCAGTCTTGTACATTGCTGGAGAATCTGCAACTTGGAAAAAAAATCTTCTGCAGGACAACTCTGCAATATTGAAAGAGCTATAAATAAAGTAAATGCCTTTAGCCCAATAATTTATCTTCCGATTTAACTAAAAGGAAATATTCAGAGATGTTTACAGAGAGGATAAGCAAGAATGTTTATGGTAGCATTATTTATAAAAGTAAAATTTTGGGAAGTAACCAAAAAATGCCTACTAACAAGTAACTATTCCTATAAATTAGGATAGTTTCATAAGATAATATAAACCATTAAAATACTGACTTCATTGTATTCTTTATAATATTTGAAAATCATATAAATCAAAAGCAAGTATATAAATCATGTTTACAATAAGACCTCACTTATATAAAATAATACATATTTATGACTAGAGAAAGGTACTGGTGCTAATCTAGTGGAACTGAGGTTAATTTTTGTCTTTATAATCTTCCATACTTTGAAAATTGGCTACAATTAAGATGTACCAACAACCTTTAGTCATACAAGTCAGAAGCCAGGATGTGATTCTTGATAACCCTTTGTCTCTCTGACTCCATTTCCAATCAATTAATTCCTACTTTGCTTTTTAATTTTCTCTATATTCGTTGCTTACACTCAAAACCAAGCTTTTATCATCTCTCTTTGGTGTTGCCTGATCCTCTGAAATGGTCTATCTGTCAAGCCCTCTTGAACCTTGCGAGTTCATTATATATACTTTGGCCAGATGATACTAGTAAGACATAAAGTACATAATGCAAATTCCCAGATAGATAAAAAAATGTTTGATCCCTCCCACAAGGCCCCTGTGACCTGGATGCTACCTACTTCCCAGCTGTATCACTGACCATTCCCCAACAAACATGTCCAACTTCCTTATTCTTCAGTCAATTTGTCCATGATTCTCATAGCCACAGGGTATTTGATTTCTCAAGTCTTTCCTAACATTGAGACCTTGGCTTCAAATTAGATCCTCAAAGAAGTCCTCCTGATTCTTCTGAATCATTCTGGTCCCCCCAGCTGATAAGCTTCCATGAAGCTGCAACTGGCTCCCTCATAATATGCAGCACAGTGCCAAGAAGATAACTTTGTGTGATGGTTTTGATGAGGCAGTTTTCTCTTCTACCCTGTAAGTTCCACAAGTACCGCGTCTATGTTTTCTAACTACTTTATCCCCCAAATCAAGTTATGTCATGTGCAGAAGGAAGGTTCTCTAACAAGTGTGTTCAATAACTTGATAAAGTAGTTATAAAATTAGCATTTTCTCCAGTGGGCCTATAGGAAGTCTTCTTAAAATCCAGCGGAAGTACAAGCAGCCCCGTTATCCCGATAGGGTCCTTGGTTCAGACACTCTTTTGGTATCTGTTGTTAAACTTCTTTCTCACTAGTCCCCATGGGTCTCCCAAATGTGGTCTGACTCTTGGCTTTAGTATCTCTGTACAAGTGATGGTAAAACACTTCTCAAGATAATCTGTAATTTCCTGTTTATATGCTGGGTTTTCTCTGTTTTTCATCTCAGTGACCGATTGGAAATTTGTCATATTTTTTAAAAGTTTGTAAGTTTCTTTTTCACTGCCTTATGCCAAGGCCAGCCTTCCCTTCCTAATTCCTTTGCATTGGGAACTCATTTGATACTTGGTCTGGCTTCTGTTTTTGTTTTCTCCTACATACAGTATTCCTTGTATCTACCATCCTAGCTGTCAAAATGCATCCTACAGGTAAGTGATATGCAGACCCCATATCCTGCCCTTCCCTGCATTGTATACCCAGAACTGGGCCAAAGTGCCCAGTTCTATTTCCTAGGACGGATACTGCTTTTAAAGGTTTACATGAGGGTACCTCTTTAATTATCCCCCTTTGGTCGATGATTAACTGATAAATAGCCTGGGTCTGAATTGGTAATTTCCCAGAATACTATTTCCATTGATTGCTCTTTGGATTTTATACAATTTCATATGGCATTGTGGTTTATTTGTACATAACCCTGTCACTCTTACTT
>NW_007733506.1:104814-109767 GCF_000696425.1 Galeopterus variegatus
TTCCTAGGACGGATACTGCTTTTAAAGGTTTACATGAGGGTACCTCTTTAATTATCCCCCTCTGGTCAATGATTAACTGATAAATAGCCTGGGTCTGAATTGGTAATTTCCCAGAATACTATTTCCATTGATTGCTCTTTGAATTTTATACAATTTCATATGGCATTGTGGTTTATTTGTACATAACCCTGTCACTCTTACTTGGATGTAACTCTTAGAAGACAGATACTGCATTTTTCTGCTGACTTTGTAACACATAGGAGGTGTCTATGTATAGGAAGTACTTAACCCATGTTTACTGGAAGAAATTGGGGGCTGGGGTTCCAGGAGTTATCCTGGTTATGCCTTGGCTATGTCAATATCAGATATATATCAATGAGGTAGATTGCTGGTGCTCAGCTATTGCATTTGAAATTTTTAAGCTAAGATAGGTAGATCATTATTATTGCATTTGTTGACAATCTGTACACTAAGCCACCAAATTTAGTTTCCTTATAACATCTCTGTTTGAAAATGCCTGGAAAATGAGATTTCTTTTCTGCACTGAGAGAAATATTGATGGAAGTTAAAGGACCGGCCTTGCAAAACATGTATTTAAGGGTTAGAAGAATGAGGACAATAAAAGCCAAACTAAATTTTAGTCTACCTAATTTAAGTATCTCTAATTCAACAGCATGACTATTTCATCTTAATAGCACTATATAGCACAGTGTTGTCATTCTCTTGCCAAAAATTGATTAGATGAGCTCTTTATAAAAATTATGATGACTGGGAAAATATGGGCAAGCTTAATTTCATCAGTTCAGAAAATATGATCTTCTTTCCTAATGGAGTGGAACATAAAAAGAGGAAATAGAAGGCTAAGTTAGTTGCAGTAATTAGGGAGATGGCCAAGACACTAGAGTTATGCTTATTTATGATAAAAGTCTGATAAAAGGAAGCCTCAGTGTTGTTGAACTGATAGCAGAGATATAATTTTTTAAGGGGTGAGTACAGCATACATGATGACATTCTGACTGTAGCTTTGGCAGTTTTCTGTTAGTAATGGACTGAGTGTTGTCAAGAGACCCTCAATTCCCTTGTACTAATCTGAACAAGTTTTCCTTTTATCTCTTCAGTGAACAAATAGGTCGTTAAGAATAGATCCTTAAGAATCTGAAAGTCACTAACAACCTTCAATTTTACAATTTATAAGCTATTTAATTCAAATCCAGTAGATATTCTAGAGCATCTGAAAGTATTTGAAACAGTAGAGAACTAGACTTGGGCAATATTAACTTTTTATTTCCCCATGACGAATACCTACAAGGGAAATTCTGATATTTACACAAATAAATATTAAAAAGGCAGAATGAGAAGTACTAAGTCATAGTAATATTGAGAAGAAGAATTTTATTTCCTTGTTCAGAAGATAGAGTTTAATAAGTTTTATAAAATAAGTAAAATTTACCTTGAGAATTGACAAATGGATTGCAAATGCAGCAGCTCCAGCCTCCCAAATAATTTAAAAATTGTAAGGATTTAAGAAGCATTAGCATAAATCCTGCACTAGAAAAAAGCTGTCCCAGAGCTCGCGTTCTAAAGTCTGGCCTTGTTTTTTACTTCTCAGATACAGAATAATTTTATTTTTAAGTAAAAATAATATTATAAAAGGTCATTTAAAAATTGTATATCATTCCACTATTTTGAAATAATGTTATATAAATTTGTACATTTGCTTCAAGAGAGTAATAAAACAAAATATTAATGTTTAGAACCCATTACGGGTCTCATATATCACAGTTACTCAAGAAATGGTTGCTGACTTTCTTACAGCTACATGTAATATATAAGTACATGTTGTTGGTCGAGTAGCTCATACTCTTTTTTGTTTAGATTAAGAATTAAGTTCTAAAGGATGTGATATATATATATATATTAAACAGGCAAAGTGAATGCAGAAGTGACCACAGGGGATAAATGGTGTTTGTGTTGCAATTAGTCAGTAACATATTTTCATTATTGATACTGCTTACTATTAAAGCACTATCCATTTTATAGCTTATGCAAGTTACCAAGCTTGCATGTTCTGAATAATGTTTAGTTTCCCAACAACTTTTAATACAGGTATGGATGATGGAGAAGATGTTCAACTTCATTAGTCATATGGGAAATTCAAATAAAGCCACAATAAAATACCACTACAAATTCATTAGAATGAGTAAACTTAAAAAAGAAAAGAAAAGAAAAGAAAAACAAACACATGCACACAAAACAACTGACAATATAAAGTGTTGACAAAATTGTGGAGCAACTGGAACTCTCATATATTACTGGGGGAAATGCAAAATGATATAACTTTGGATAATAGCTTGCCAATTTCTTTTAAAATTAAACACACTCTAACCATATAACCCTGCAATTACATTCCTAGGTATTTTATACAAGATAAACAAAACTGTATGTCTACACAAAAACTCACATATGAATACTCCCTACTATCAAAAACCTCAAAACAATACAAGTGTCCACAAAGAGGTTGTATAAATAAGAGGGGGTGTTTCCACACAAAGGAATACTGCAAAAGTTGTCAACAAAATAAATGGACTATGTGACAACATGGATGAATCTTGAAAATATTACTTGGAGACAAAAATATTATTTGGATATAAAAGAGTATATCATACCTGATTTCATTTACACAAACATCTAGAAAATTCAAATATATCCTCTAGTGAAAGAAAGCAGATAAGCCTGGAGATTGGGGTGGGGTCTAAATTAGGAATGGGTACAAAGTAGCTTTATAAATGATGGAAATATTCAGTATCTTGACAATGGTGACAGTTGTACAAGTGTATTTGTCAAAACTCACTGAAATGTGCACTTATAATGTTTGCATTTTACTGTATGTAAAGTACACATCAATAAAATCGATTTATAAAAGTGTAGTGCAGTGCATGATGGTACTCAGTTTACCACAGAATAGAGTTGTGAATTGAATTTTAGACCTTTTATTATTATTTGTCTGTTGTTACATACTAAAATCCTCAAAACTTATCATCTTAAAACAATAAGCATTAATCATGTCATGCATCTGACCTGTCTGGGTCAGAAATCTAGTAATAGCTTAGCTGGGTAGTTTGGTCTCAAAGTCTCATGGATTTGCTGTAAAGTGGTTGGCCAGGGCTGCAGTCACCTGAAGGCTTCACTGGAGCAGGGGTATCCACTTTCTAGGAGATTCTCTAATGCGCCTGGAAAATTAGAACTGGTCATTTACAGGAGACCTCAGTCTCTTGCCACAAGGAATACTCCATAGGGACATGTTAGTATATGTATATGGAAGCTGGTTTTGCCCAGAGCTGTTTTTGTCTCCTGGTCATCCAAGGGTGAAGCTACAAGGTATTTTAGGGATTAGCCTCTGAATTCACAGTGGTACTCTCCTCAATATATTATTGGTTATATAGGTCAGCCCCCTCAGAAGTGGTGGTGGTGGGGGGGGGTGACTGCACAGATGCATGAATACCAGGAAGACAGGCTCATTGGAGTATTTTAGAGACTGACTACCACAGACTTCTACTCAAAACTATTAATACCTTAAGTACATAACTTTTTTATGAGTAATTTAAATTAAATAATGCTATGTAATTTACTCATAATGATAGTTTTCAATTTCAAATTTCTGAATACTATTCCATGGAAAACTTCACTGAGGTTCTATCAAATGGATAATTTATTTTTAGTGTCTAAAATTTTACTTGATAGATACTAAGTCAAATGAACTAGGATTTATTATATATTTGAAATTAGGTTACAGTCAAGAAAGGAAAGACAATTAGAGATGTCAGTCCCTCTAATAAGTACACAGATAATCAGCAGTCAATCTGACATTAAAGTTCAGGTGTTCAAACTTCAGGTTTATTTCCATAAAGATATCAAATGAGTTCATAAGGTTTATTGCTGTTGTTATTTTAAACTATTTGATCACTTTACTCAAACATTCTATGGCATTTTCTGGCATGATTTCTTGTTCAAAAAGACGCATTAAAGATATTCTTTGATGTGAGTTTTTGAAATTTTCAAAAAAACTATTTCTATCCAACACAATATTTAAAATGTTTTCATGTATATTCCATTCAACCCTTACAACAACCTTGTGAGGTAGGTAGATGCTTACCTTTTACATATGAAAGATAGAATAGGAATCTCTGAAGGGCTTTGCTTAAACAGGCAAAGATCATAGAACCCTTCTAATATACAATCGGACCTACCTAGGACTTTTGATGCTAAATCCCATAATTTTGTTTTACAGCAAAACATTACTACTTGCCATGTTTCCCTCCTTACCTTTAATCTTTGATAATTTAAAAAAGAATTAATCAGCAGCACATAGTAGAGAACATAGGTTTATTTTTATTCAACTGTCTGCACGTAGAAAGTGTGATTAGCTCAGTTTGGCATGTTTCTATGAAACACTGGAAGTTGAACTCAGTTGTTAAATATTTTATAGTATTTCTGTGTGCCATTTAATTCTTTGAGAATACAACATTGAAAATACCATGGTAACTATCTTCAAAAGTCTCACTTTCTTTTGTTACTCCCTTCCTTTTTTCCTTTCTTCCTTCTTTCTCTATTTCTCTCTGCCTCCCTCCTTCCATCCCTCCCTCCTTCCCTCTTTCCCTCCTTCCTTCCTTCCTTCCTTCCTTCCTTCCTTCCTTCCTTCCTTTTTTTCTCTTATTTATAATAAAAACACACTATATTTTGGCAATACACTATACTAGAAAGAATATTTATTGAACTCCATGCACCTATCACACAGCTTCAATAATGTAACCTTTTTGCCAATCTTATTTCATACATCTCTCCTATGTTGCCACAGTCCCACTTCTGTGTATTTATCCTAAATAATTAAAATAAGGATCTCAAAGGAAAATTTGCTTTCCTATGTTTATTACAGCATTATTCACAACAGCAAAG
>NW_007733506.1:110759-111759 GCF_000696425.1 Galeopterus variegatus
GCTGAGCGTGGAACGGGCACAACACCGAGGGTTGCAATCCCGTTGCCGGTCCCCGGTACAGGCGCGACACCGAAGGTTGCGATCCCGTTACCGGTCAGTAAAAAAAAGACAAAAAGGAAAATTGCTCTTACACTCAATTTTCGTATTCAAAAATTGGGACCAATGGCAACATGAACCTGAGAGGTTAATGTGAAGGTTACATGTGACGATCATGCGAGGACCTAATGCACGGCCAGACCTATGTCAAGGCAAGCTATTCATTATTATTTGCTATTAATTTTATTTTCATTATTTTTATTCTTATTTTTCTTATTTTCATCATTATTTGCTCTCAAATGTATGTGGATCACCTGGAAATAGCTGCCTGGAACACAATTGTGAGAAGAGCTGTGAGCTGATGCTGGGACCAAGCACTGTGATTGAGTCAAGGTTCCTGTGTAATGACGGCTGGAAGGACTGAGGGACAGGAATCTTCATGTCAACTGCCTTTCATCTCTGTCTTAGAAGATTTTAAGTCAATTCTTGAAGCAGAAGATTTTAAGTCAATTCTCGAAGGTGGCTTGCAAAAGCTCCTCTTGAGCCACCAATCTCTGTGTGTGTGCGTGTGTGCGTGCGTGTGTGTGTGTGTGTGCGTGTGTGCGTGCGTGTGTGTGTGTGTGCGTGTGTGTGTGTCTGCACTTTGTTTCAAGCAATATGGCCCTGACTCCCCTGCTATTTTCTGAGAACGTCCCTGGTTGCCCCGACCCTCCACACTGTCCTGCTCAGAGTTCACAGATTTTGATACCTTCTCACTCTCACAACTCTGGGAATTTTACCTCGGTGCAAAATACTCCCCTTTATTTGTTTACATATGTTTTAACGAGTTTGCCAAATTCCCACTGACGCTTCAGGGCTCCATTCAAAAAATTTACCCACAAACACACACACACACACACACACAAAAAACCGGGGGTGGGGGTGGGGAAGAAGATATAACTACTATACTTTTTTTTTGAAGTTG
>NW_007733506.1:113146-114171 GCF_000696425.1 Galeopterus variegatus
ATTCTATTCATGTTTTCATTGCCCGTGTCTAATGTAGTTGCTTGTCTTCTTATAAGACAGCAGCAAGAGTTCTTTATAAATTCAAAATACCAGCTTTTTTTCAGATATATGCATTGAAATATTGTCTTCTCCCAGCATGTCCTGCCTTTTCATTTTTAATTATTATTTTTCACTTCTTTATTGCATTTATTGTGGTCAGAATTTTAAATTTGTTTCAATAATTATTTTCTTTTTATTTTGAAATAATTTCAACCTTACAGAAAAGTTGCCAGTATAGTACAAATAATTATTTTTCTGATGCTTTTGAAGATGACTTAATATCTCATCATCCATGAATACTTTAGTGTATAATTCCAACAAACAAGAACAAACCCTATTTAACTACAATGCAATTATCAGAATCATAAAATTAATGCAGATAAATACCATGAGAAAATATACTATCCACTGAAGTGTTTTTTTTTTAATTGTGTCAATAACATAACAAAAATGATTTTGAGTTTTTCTTATCATATCTTATCAGGTGGTATACTATTTCCATTTTTCCCAAAGCGGAAAGGGTTAACATTAATCTCTCAGTTTAGCTCAGGTTTGCCAGGTTTATTCACTACAATGTTAATCTTTCCCTTGAAAATTAGTAAGTAATCCGTGGCAGGGTATTTTGAAACTAAGTAAATATTTCCTTTCTCGTCTAATATTCACTCATAAAATTTAATATCTACTGATAGTTTGAGACAAATTATTACTAAAATGGTTTTCAAATGGTGATTTAGAAAATTTCCGTAATTGCTTCTATATTTATAAATTTTCCCTTCATTGTAAAGGAATCTTTATCTTCCATTTTTCTTCCTATAAATCTTTAAATTTACACAACTTATATTAGTGTGGATTCATTAAGTTCTACTTTATTCATCTGTTACTATTATTATAAAATTTAATATTCAAATTATCTCAAAATTGGCCCGGGAGAGCCCCTTTAACCTGGGTTCTGTGTTCTTTTGACATGTAGCCAAGGTTCAATGGGT
>NW_007733507.1:0-8644 GCF_000696425.1 Galeopterus variegatus
CCGCGCTCAACCAGTGAGCGGACCGGTCTCTATATGGGATCCGAACCCTGGGCGGGAGCGCTGCTGCGCTCCCAAGTGCCGCCCTCTACTGAGTGCGCCACCGGGCCGGCCCGATTGATGTTATTTTTGACTCCTAACATGCTTTAAAAATTTTTTTTATTGTGGTGGTAAAATATACGTAACATAGAATTTACTGTCTTAACCATTTTTAAGTATACAGTTCAGTAGTGTTAATAAGTACGTTTACACTGTTATGCAGCCAATCTCCAGAATTTTTTCATCTTGCAAAACCGAAACTCTATACCTATTAAACAACACTGACATGCTTTTTAGTTACTAGTTGTACATATTTTCATGCCATTTAATTTCATGAACAATCACGATTTGCTCAATCTTCCTTTCCTCTTTCCTGTGTGTTTTCCAAGGTCTTGGAATGTGGAGAAGAAAAAATTCTTACTTTGACAGAGGTAGAACGGTTCAAAGCTCTAGCTGCCCAGTTTGTTAAACTCCTTCGATCTCAAAAAGATAACTGCCTTATGATGACAGATCTACTGACAGAATATGCTAAAACTTTTGGTTACACATTTCATCTCCAAGACTATGATGTCAGTTCAATTTCAGCTTTAACACAGAAACTCTGCCATGTTGTAAAGGTAAACATATTTTCTTTTCATGGAATAAAACTTGTGATGGCATGATCCTCACTGTGGTGTTTATATGTCCTTTAGCATTTCTATATTTGCACCTTATATTACTTACTTATTGTTACTCCACACCTTGCTTTGTGTGTAATTAATACCGTATTAGGTAATAGGACATAACTTGGTTCGATAGTTTAGATTTTTCATCTTTCTATTGTATGTTTATTAATGACCTTGCCAAAGTAATGCCTTTTTGGTCTTTTTTTTTTTTTTATTGAATCATAATTGATTATACATATTTGGGGGGTTCAATGTTGACATATGTTGATCAAATCAATATTACTAGTATGTATATTGTTACAAATTGTACTTACTCTTTATACCTCTTGTCCAGTCTCTCCACATCCCCCTCTCCTTCTCCCCTCCCACCACTGATAACCCTAGATTTCTTCTCTCCCTCTGAAAGAGTAATGGTTACTCTGCTGATTTGTTGCCTAGATGATCTGTCCAATCCTGAGAGGTATGATCAGGTCCTACAATATTATCATAGAGCAGATGCTTCTTCTGTCACTCTAGAGTGGGCTTTGTGGAGAGAGACATCCTCTTTTCTTTGGTCTCTGCTGTGTCAGTGCACTCCAGTGGCTGGTGGACCATCTGCATGGTAGTTGTGACATCTAGCCACTCGCAGCAGCTGTGGTTACTGTGGTGGCTGTGGTGGGCCACCCACGTGGAGGTGATATTTTTGGCATGCTCCTTGGCACTGGTGATGTGTGTGGTTGTGGGTTGGGGTGTCCGGCCCCTGGGTGGGGCCCTGAGGTGCTGGTAGTATGCCTGGTTGTGGGCAGGGGTCTGGTCCCTGACTCCATGCCTCAGTTCTCCTGGTGGGACCCAAGGTGCTGGCAGTATGCCTGGGCCAGAGCTAATATTTTGTCCTTTGCTTACTTCTAAAACAGGGGAACTTCCTGTGGGAACCAGTACTGGAGCTGTGTGGTTGAGCTAAATTGCTGCTTTGCTGCTGTTTCCCTAGGGAAGGCTTTTCGTGCAGCTCAGGGTTTAAATGGTTGACCTTATAGGTACTTCTGGCTCTCCAGAGAACCAGTGCACCAGCGTTGTGTAGAAACTCTGATCTGGGCCTGAGTTTTTTCATCAAACTGCACCCCAAACAATTCTGCATTCCTGACCAGTCTCCTCTGAGTGGTCCTGTGCTGATTGGGGAGCGGATCGGCTGTCCTTGCTGTGTCCTAGTGTTCTCCCGGTGGACCTGTCTCCCCCCCACCCATGCTCCAAACACTTCCCATGAGACAGGCCCTGCAACGGTCCCTTGCAGTGACTCACCAGCCTCTGAATAGCTCCCCTTTGTCAGATGTTCTGGCTCCTTGCTTCTGCATGTGTCCACGGGAACCTTGTTAGTTGTCTTACTGTCCTGGGGGCCGCCAAGGCCCTCTTCTCCCCTGCTGCCTCCAGGTAACTCCATCCGAAGGGCACAGCTGCGGCTTCTCCTGGCTCCTGCTCCATGCACTCAGTAACTCCAGCATTAAAGCAGCTACAGCACAAAACATCTGAGCAGTTTTTCTTTCTCTCATCGTAGTTTCTCCTGCCTTCATGAACTCCATAGGTCTCTCCTCCTCTTCCCCTGAGCTCCAGCAGCCCCAGCTTGGCTGATGTTACATTTTTATAGTTGTAAATTAGTTGATTTGTGGGAGAGAGTGATGCTGGGGACCGTCTATTCCACCATCTTGACCGGAACCAGTAATGTCTTTTTGAACTGTTGAGGTATTTATTCTCAGGTACATCAGTCTCAGCACTGCTGATCTGAAGTTGAATCCTTCCAGACAGACCTTTGTCTCCAATGTTTTTGGGCAACTGTACTTATATATCTGTTCTCCCCACCAGATTCTGATTCACTTAGGAGAAGATTTAGGAGCAAGGGCTCAAAATTGCCTTTGTAGCTAGCAAAGCTGTATCAGAAAGGGCAACTTCCTCCTCTTCGCTGCCCTGGACTGACTGGGAGGCCAGTCATAGGCAGAGCAGCTGACAGTTTACTGGTCTTCTCCCCAACAGGACCAGGAGAATTCACTACAAGGAGGAAGAAATGGAAAGGGAGACCTGAAGGGGTGCACCCCCAGTCACAGGTCCAGAAGGAGTCTGGTTATTAGTGGTCTGTTAGAGGAGGAGGAAGAACCCTCATGGGAGACAGAGAAGGAGCTGCTAGAAAATAGGAGGCTTACTAGGAGAGGTGGAACATCCCAAAGCTGAGGAGGAGAAAAGTCCAGCAGCATCACGTGCTATGGGGAGGCCAGGTCAGATAGGGACTGACTTGACCTTTGGGTCTAGCTAAGTGAAGAAAGTTGGTGTTACTGGTCAGAGCAATGGCAGCGTCAGTGTGATGTGGGGACAGAGGCCACAATGGAGTGGCTGAGAAGCCCCCATGGGGGGAATGGAAAGAATGAGTGAAGAATAAAGAGAACAATAGCAGTTGCTTCCCCCACTGTTGCCCGAGAAGGGTGGTAATGATGGAGGTGTTGGGTTACGGACCAGCAGAGGGAGAGAACAATTTTGCACCGGTCTCATTTAAAGTGTTGGTCTGGTGTTCCAGAGAGACTAAAGACAAACCCACTCACTTTATTTCAGTTTAAGAGAAAAAATTAAGAGATATTTCCTCTATTAGTCTCCTTAACCAAAATGAAATTAGCTGAGTTGGATATGACCAAGGTTATCTCTCTCAAGTTCTGAAAAGTTTGAATTCTCATTTTCCTCAGGTTGCCGATGTGGAATCTGGGAAACAGATTCAGCTGATCAACCGGAAGTCTCTACGATCTCTGACTGCCCAGAACCAAGGTTATCTCTCTCAAGTTCTGAAAAGTTTGAATTCTCATTTTCCTCAGGTTGCCGATATGGAATCTGGGAAACAGATTCAGCTGATCAACCGGAAGTCTCTACGATCTCTGACTGCCCAGTTGCTGGTATTGTTGATGTCTTGGGAAGGAACCACCTATCTTTCTGTTGATGAACTCAGGAGACATTATGAAACTACCCACAGTACTCCTCTTAACCCCTGTGAATATGGATTCGTGACCTTAACTGAACTTCTGAAGAGTCTGCCATACTTAGTTGAGGTACGTGTATTGATTCCTTAGAACCATCATATTGAAATTGGTGAATTGGGTATTTCTCAACTACCTATTGGTCTACATGAGTGTGTGTAGAGCTGGAAAGTAACCTAAAGAACTCCAAGATTTGTCATTTTATAGATGAACAAACTGAGGCAGAGGAGGTAAAGGAACCCTGCCTCAGTGAGTGCCAAAGTCAGCACAAAAGCCTCGGCCTCCTGATACTTGGACTGGGTCCTGCACCAGCTGTATTTTGCCACTGTTAGATCTTTCTGGATTAGGTGGTTTATGTCATGGCTTTCAGTGACTTATCAGAGAGATAAGGGTCAGAAAGGAAGGCAGCCTTTCAAAAATCTCACTTCAAGATTAGGAGAATCTTAGGAAAATATTACATGCAATTCTTGGGCAACAAATATAAAAACCTAGAGCAAACAGAAGAGATCTTAGAAAAAATAATGAGAATTGACTCAAGTTGTTAAAAATTAGACCAATTACTATAAAAGAGACCATAAAGATCATTGAAATTTTACCTCTGAGAAAGGCACCAGGACCTAATAGGTTAACAAGTGAGTTTTAACTAACCCTTAAGGAACAGATGACTCCAACATCTTTGTTTTTTGGGCGGTTGGCAGGTACAGAGATTGAACCCTGGACCTTGGTGTTATCAGTACCACGATCTAACCACCTGAGCTAACTGGCCAGCCTGTAACTCTGACTTTTTGAAAGCCATTGCAGGCCACTAAAAAAAAAAAAAGAAAGAAATGGAAAACTTACTGCTTATTTTTATGAAGCCAAAATAACTTTAATACCAAAAAACTAACATGGTCCCTTAAAAGAACAGTATTCTAAATAAGATATTAACAAGTAAAATCCTGCAGTGTAAGAAAAGAATGATATTCCACTGTTATCATGTAACTGTGTGATGGAAAATGAAATAATGAAAAGATAGCAAATCCACCATCTTCCAAAGTCTGTTAATTATCTGTTCTATGAACACTAGTCCTAGATAATGTTAATGGATGTTCCAGGACAAAAGACTTTCCATGGCCAGCTAAGGCTGGGAAATATCCCTTCTCTTAAGAGATTCCAGTGCATATTAAAAACTAGAAAAGATAGCAAATCCACCATCTTCCAAAGTCTGTTAATTATCTGTTCTATGAACACTAGTCCTAGATAATGTTAATGGATGTTCCAGGACAAAAGACTTTCCATGGCCAGCTAAGGCTGGGAAATATCCCTTCTCTTAAGAGATTCCAGTGCATATTAAAAACTATGAAAAGATTTACGGTAAGGAAATCTGTTTAATTATTTGCTTAATCTGCTTGCTTACTTACCCCTAAGACATAAGAGTTTTGTGTTTGTTAGTTTGTTACTTTTTGCTTTTGTTGGGTTTTTAAAGAATGCTGATGCCGTCCTGCTTCCCAGTGTTTCTTGGAAAACAAGTTTAGGCGATGAGGTATGATGGCCTCAGTCCCCACTGCTGTGTCTGCAGCTGTCTCCACCGGGCTTTGCCTCACCTATTCGCTGCCGCCTTTGTTTGAGACCTCAGGTTTCCCAGTTTCCTTCCCTACTCACACTATTTCTTCCTCTGCAGGCTTAGACTTGCAGATAGAACTAATGTTCATAGGAGGAGGAGACACTTGAGTAGATCATCTTCTCCTCCTGCTCCTCCTTCTCAGGGTATTGCCCATTTTCAAATTGACTTTGGGCCTTTTCACTCTCATCTAGATGCCCTCCCTTCTGAGAGGGTAGGGCCAGTCACTCATGAAGTTTCTAACACTGCTTTTTCTTTTGAACTAGGTTTTCACTAATGATAACACAGAAGAATGTGTGAAACTCACAAGTCTGTATTTGTTTGCAAAGAATGTGCGGTCTTTGCTTCATACGTATCATTACCATCAGATTTTCCTTCATGAATTTTCCATGGCCTATACCAAGTATGTTGGAGAAACACTGCAGCCCAAGACATATGGCTACAATAGTGTGGAGGAGCTCTTGGGAGCAATCCCACAGGTGGGTGTTCTGAGCTTCTTGTAGAGTGTCTTCCTGAAGAGCCATAGGCTTACTCTCCTGAACAGAAAAATAAAACATTGCCAGAATGATAAAATGTCAAGCATTTCAAACTGATTCTTTGAAAACGTACTGTTAGCATTCATAAATTATTTCAGCATTTCACATTCATTCTGCAAACCTTTATTAAATTCCTGTATGCCAGGTGAGTAAGAGCCATACTGTGCCCTCAGGAAGCTATCAGGTAGTGGGAGGGTAAGGACACCTGAGCAGGTGGTTAGTCAGTGTGGTCAGTGCAGCAGCAGCCGTGAGCCTCCCGTGCTCAGCAGGCACACCGAGGAGTGCCATGGGTGGTGAGGTCCCCTTCCAGGTGTGTGGGGGGTGGGTCCCAGAGCTGAGTGGTCGAGGGTGTGTACAAGTTCACCATGTGACACGGAGGGGAAAGGGCAGTCAGGATAGAGGGGACAGTGTGAGCAAACACAGAACAGTGAGAAGTAGCGTGGAGTGTCAAGGGCGTTGAAAACCGTGCTGGAGACTGACGGTGAAGTAAGAGCTCAGTTACAGAGGGCTTGGCTCCTCCATATAAAGAGCATGGCTTATGCCATAGAGAATGCCTGGAGGAGCCCCAGGTTTGCACTTGAAAAGCATCACAGTGACAGCTGTCCATAGTAGGTTTGAGAGAAACAGGAGTGGAGGAGGGCACTTGGCTAGGATCTTGGCCACTGCAGCGGTCTGGGTCAGTGATGGATGAAGGGATTGAGCCAGAGTGGAAGTAATAGAAGAGAGAGAGTAGTGAGGACACAGGCAAGAGTGCTTGGGAGCTGAGACCAGAGACTTGGTGACAGATTGTCTGTGGGGGAGCCCTGGGAGCCAAGGATCAGCACATCAGCACTGTGACTTGGTGGTGGTGGGGGACAACAGCACCATTAGTTAGAGGACGTTGTTGTAGGATTTTGATCATGAGCTTAGCTTAGGGGTCTAGGAGATTGCTATTAGTTCTTTTAAGTTGAGTTTGGTTTATGGAAAAAATGGCAAGAGCTCTTATGTGAGAGCTATATTAATTTACATACTAAAGCTGGTGTTCAGAAGACAGTCTTTTTAAGAGTCATAAGGAATATTTTAAAGCTGTGTCTCATGATTTTTTGACCACTCAACTTTTTATAAGGGGCGTGTTTCTGTTGTCTTCTATTGCTTCAAAACCTAAAGGAAAAGTACAGAAAAATTGTCCTTGGCATTAATTCGGTTTCTAAATGCCAGTATGTTTAAGGCAGGCACAATAGGTCACACTGTTCCTGAATGTTAGGACTTATGTCCCCTCCTTTTCCACTGCTTAACCCATAGTATGTCTTGTGTGCAGGTGGTCTGGATAAAAGGACATGGTCATAAGAGAATTGTAGTGTTAAAAAATGACATGAAAAGTAAGTAAGCACCCATCCCCTCCCCACTTAAAAAATCACTGTTCCCTCACTGACTTTTCTCTCTGACGGGTGCTCTTTGTCCTCCAGGTTGTTTGAGTTCACTCAGTCTTTCTCCTGCCAGTCATGAAAACCAGCCTTCAGATAGTGAGCGGATCCTGGAGGTGCCTGAATCTTGCACAGCCTCTGAACTCAAGCCTGGAGCAGGTGGCGGTGGTAAGAGGAAAAGCGCATGAAGTAAACCTCGTGAAATTATGGGAGAAATGGCTCAGGGGGCGGAGGGGGTGAGTGGAGGAAAGGGCTGCAGCAGGTCCTTTTCAGTAAAGTTAAATATTCATGCATTTTTCAAAGCAGTTGTAGTGTTTAGTGAACAGAGAGAAAAACTAGCCTGCGGATGGTAGAATTGCAGGTTGACTAGTTAAGGTCCTCAAAGGATGTTGGAGTCCCCATAATGACAATATGTCAACTCACTTCAGGTGTTAAAGAAAAAAATCATTCTGACACTTGTTAAAATGGTAATGCAAGACTATTGCAATAAAGGTCAACTTTATTGCTACGTGAGAGCGAGCTCCACTCTGAACACCACAAGAACAAGTGGGGATTTATAGCCAAGATGCAGAGTGAGGGGATCAATGGATGGAAAATTACTAAAAGGAGACCTCAAGACTGGGGGGATTCTTGCTAAGACTGGACTTGTCAAGAACAGAATGGACCCAGAAGGCCAAGGTCAAGGCCTAGTGGAAAAAAGGGCTCAGTGGAGCTTGACTAATGCTCGGTTAAGGAGTCTTTGACACAGGCTGCCCCTAGGAAGGACTTGATAGTAAATAAATATTTACTGTCATAAATATTACTCCAAATAATCTTGAGTCACATGGATTTTATGTAAAACCATCTCTGTAGTAGATAGAAATCAACTCTTGAATTTTATTTTAACTTTACTGAAGGGTTTTTGAATCCACTGTTACATATGAGAATTTTATCTTTGTACTATTCTTCAAGATAGTTAGAAGTGTTGCTGTACTGTGTGTTTATAGGATAACTCAGTAATACTGTATTTTACTACAGTAATACAGCATTTTATACTGTACAAAGCATCTTGTTACAAAATCATCTCAAGTTGTCCCCACAGCCTTTAGCGGTAGTTCCCTGTGTTTACAACTGAAGAACAAATTCTCGGAGGTGAAATAGTTTACCCAAGATCTCTCAGCTAGGAAGTGACAGAACCAGCATACCCCTTCTCCTCTTTGGAAACTGACAACAGAACCCTTTTTCTGGATTGGGGCCTCTTGAGGGATTGTTGTTCCTAAGAACACACATCTTTGGGAGACACTGGCTTGTGGCATTTCATTTACCAAGGGTCTTTCTGTTGATGGCTTTTTTTCCCCTAACCTTGAGTACTTCCTAACATCTTTAATCTTTAATGCTTAGAAAGAAAACACTAGGCACAGACTCCATGTTTACACCTGTA
>NW_007733507.1:9115-11193 GCF_000696425.1 Galeopterus variegatus
TCTTTAATCTTTAATGCTTAGAAAGAAAACACTAGGCACAGACTCCATGTTTACACCTGTAGTAGACTGCTGTAGAGACTGAATAGAGTCACAGCCTGCCTTCTCTGTCCAGGGTCCAGTCACATGGAGCAGGAGCTTCTCCGCCTGACCAACGACTCCCCTGTTGACCTCCTGTGTGCACCCGTCCCTTCGTGCTTGCCATCCCCTCAGCTGAGGCCAGATCCTGTCGTCCTCCAATCTGCTGATCTCATTCAGTTTGAGGAACACCCTCAAGAGCCTTCTGGTAGGATACACTGTGGTATTGTGGGGGTTTTCATTGTGGGTTTAAAAAAATAAAACCTGATGCCAGTATATTAAATGTCTGATGGAGGTGGGGTGAGACTATACCTTTTCAGGTATAAAAGTACCTGAGCGGATTATTCAGTACCTTTTTTCCCTGTCAAGACTCCTGTTTGGATTTTTAGCCTGAGGATGCTTGGGGACAATGTGGGTCTTGAGGAACAGTGTCACTGACTGTGGAGAGCCCATGGAGGAGAATGCGAAGTGCCCTCCAGGCTTCTGGGCTGCCCACCTTTTCAAATGTCCAGCTACTCTTGGGCACACCTGTCACCAAGCAGAAACATCCCTTCCAGTCCAGGCCCAGAGTTGAATGGCTCCAGAGGGCACGGGGACTTTATGAGAGTATGAATAGAGGAGGAAGGCAGCTGTGATTTGAACCCCAGACTCTGTCCAGTGATCTGAGAAAGGAGAGGAAGCTGATCACACCGAGGCCTGACTTAGTGCTGGCATTGTGTTAGGTGCCACATAGCTCTCACTGCGTGCCAACCTTGTGCTTGGGGCTGACGATCACAGTTCTCACCACAACTCTGGAGTCGGCCCACTGTACAGGTTAGGTGACTAAGCCATAGCTTGTGCCATGACCAGAGACACAACTGGCCCCAGGTTACTTGGCCAGGAAGTGGCAGAGCCAGGATTTGAGCCTAAGGCTTGTTGTCTTTCTGCTGTTACCTGGCCTCCAGAGAGGAGCCCGGCCTGCTTTGTGGAGGTGTTCCCTCCTCTCTTCATCTGCTGTAAGCCGGTTCCTCCTCACTCTGTTGACTTTGTTTTCCAGGAGATGGCCAGGGACAGCCTACCAAGCACTGGTGGGTTTTCACCATCCTTAGTCTTTGGCAGCCCTTGGCGCTGTTGCTCAGTGAATGAACTGAGGTTATTTACCTGAACAACAGGAGGCAGGGGAACATGTCACTGAATCCTGATAACAGGAAGAACTAGCCCGTGAGAGCAGGGTAGACCTACAGTTGTTCCTCTGGAACTTATAACTAGAGTTGGTGGCAGATCGATATTGACTCATCTGTGGGGTTGTGGCTTTTGTACATTTAGTATACACAGTTTCAACCATATGCATGTGACAAGGAAAATAATTTGAATAGTGTGGGCCGTTCTGTCTACAATTCTCAGTGGATGTCAGCCTGAGAAGGGAGCTGGGACTCTGCTGTCCCTTCTGTCACTCTTACCTCTTATGTGCCAGGGGTGGTCTTATGCAGTGGGAGTATAAGGTATAATGATGCATCTTTTTTAAGCAACATGGCTGTGTATATACAGCAGGTAAGTGGTAGCTTAGAGAAATAGCAGTCTACAAACACTGCAGGAAAACTGGCTGTGTTTGACTTCCTAGATTTTTAAGGGCAATTTTTAACTCTGTGTAATTCTTCTCTTGCCCACTACCCCCCACCCCCATGCTATTAGATCCATGCAGAGTGTGGGTCCTTTGAAAATGGAATGGGCCAGGGCCTCCCTGACAGTAGGGTCCCTCCTGACTCAGAAAGTCTTAAAGTCACATGTGGCTTTTGAGTCCTTGACTACCTGACAGAGAGTGAGTGGGCAGAGAACCCGAAGTGGAAAAAAAATTTTTTTAAACCGTTGCCCATTGATTTGAAGCCAAAAATAGAGATCTTGGGCCAGCTCATGGCTCACGTGGAAGTGTGTGGTGCTGGTAACACCAAGGCCATGGGTTCATATCCCTGTATAGGGATGGCCAGTTAGCTCACTTGGGAGAGCGTGGTGCTGACAGCACCAAG
>NW_007733507.1:11294-20709 GCF_000696425.1 Galeopterus variegatus
GGTGCTGACAGCACCAAGTCAAGGGTCGGGATCCCCTTACCTGTCATCTTTTAAAAACAAACAAACAAAAATGGAGATCTTGGGCCAGCTCATGGCTCACGTGGAAGTGTGTGGTGCTGGTAACACCAAGGCCATGGGTTCATATCCCTGTATAGGGATGGCCAGTTATCTCACTTGGGAGAGCGTGGTGCTGACAGCACCAAGTCAAGGGTCGGGATCCCCTTACCTGTCATCTTTTAAAAACAAACAAACAAAAATGGAGATCTCTAAAATTTTAAAGTCCAGGCGAGAGGTAGGATGCAGTTTATAAACATTTGATTTATGTGATACATAATATTGGTCACACAGCTAATGTGTATGTTAATTGTAGCATGGGAGTGACATTTGGACATTATTTTTAAAGCATTTTTTTTTTTGAGAAAGTACAAGCAAGAAACTGAAAACCAACACTTCTTTCAGGTCCTGGAACTGAAACTGTTTGCTTTTCTGTGTTTACAGAAATTATGATTTTAAACCAAGAAGAAAAAATTGAAATTCCAGTACCAATGAAGAAGGAAAAACTGACCTGTGATCCCCGATCATCTTGCATCTCAACAGCTGTCCCAGTGCCTCCCGGCCCCTCCTCGGAAGCCCCAGAGTCACTGCTCAGCAAGGACCCCATGGAAAGCCCAGCCAAAAAGCAGCCCAAAAACAGAGTAAAATTGGCAGCCAACTTTTCCTTCGCACCTATAACCAAGCTTTAACTCCCATGTGAACGTAGAAGTAGGATGGGAAAAACTGTCTGATTCTGCACACAAAAGTAGGTTTAAAAACATCCTTTTCTGTTTTTACGAAAACCCCCAGAAGCCACTTCAACTTATTTCATCTTTAGATGTGTATCCCATAATGTTTTTGTTTCTTTCACATTTAACACAGCTTTGAGCTGAAGTTTTTCATTCATTCATTCTTTTTCCCAATTATTTGAAAGAACTTCTGGTACTTGTTAAAGAATCCTTAATATATTTTACCAAATTTTTCTTAACTATTACAAAATATGGGGTGTTCCAGAAGGAGAAAGCAATGAGAACGCAGCTAGCAGGAAGTAGTTCCACTTCATTGAGCCACGTCGTTGGTGTTAATCCTAAATGTAGCATAACGCAGTCCCTCAGCCTTTGCTTACTGATAAGTTCCTGACGGTATTAATCAAACACATGATGTGTCTCTGAAACAAAGCCTGTTCCACGAGCCCACAGGTCACACACACTGAAGGAGAAGGGTAGGCGAGGAGTTGAGGGCATATTTTCAGGTCAGAATATGAAGGTTCCTGACTTCCATGTGACTTGTAAGTGTGCCTTGTTTTTTATTGACTATGTCTGTAGTTGACAAATGTGGCTTCATCACAAATTTTTTTTAAATGTTTCCACTTCAGGGTTCCATTTAGGAGCTTTCTAGAAAGTTGAGGATGTTTTAAGCTTCCCTTCTATGTTGAGTTCCAGTTTGATACAGATTAGGTTAAGGAAAAGGAGATGGTCTCGTAGTCATGAATTTAAAGTCAGCGTTTGTATTACAGCACACATTATTGTGTGTTGAGAGGCAATGTTGGGAAGAGAGTCTGATTTTCTAAAATATGCATCAAATGCATAAATTACAAATCAGCTGAGTGGTGAGGTGCTTTAACAGGAGCGATATTGCTGTTTCCTCTAGGAAGAGACAGGAATTCTATCTGTACATATGAAGGCCAAGGGTGATCAACTTAACCTTGTTTTTGTAATTTTAAAGCTGGTTTGGGTAGCTGGGAAGCTTTACATGTGAGTATATATGTGTGTATGTTAGCTCAGCATCTTTTAATAGTGTCTTTTTACGATTGTTACTTCTCACTTATGGAAGCATGTTTGGATTTTTTGTGGTGTCTGATGTTGGCATTTGGGAAAAGCCAGCCTTTGAAGGCACTGCCCTGTGGAATGGCCTTCCTCTCTAGGTGCCTGAGGTGTCCGCTGATGGGTGGCCTCTCTCCCCTCCTAGAGAAACCTGACATTTACAATGGATTGTATTTGTTGGGCAAAAAGGCAGATTCATTCATAGAGCAGAAAGAACCTGTTGGCTCACGGTCTTCCACTAGTTAGTTGGTTTCTTTTGGGGAAATGTTTATATTTTATTTCTAGAAAGCCAGAAAATGGGCTCTGATTTCATAGCCAGCATTTTGATAAAATGCCACAAAATAAGGGCTAGAGAGAGATTTCTACAAGTTGGATTTTTGTTCCCCAAATCTTTTAAATGAAGCCAGTGATTCCCAGTTCTCAACACATGGCCCAATCAAGACGGCACAACACTGGGAAAACCTTCTAAGTATTATGGCACTCTCTGAATCCTTCTGAAGGCATTTCCTCTGCAGACATAGTGTTACAGGAAGTAAAATGCAAATGTGCAATTTTTTTTAAGAAGCTTTTTAAAATGAAGTTGGTGTTGAGAGCATCAGCTGCCTCATTCTGAGATTTCATAAGGCTGACTTTGCACACTTGGATGTCAGTTTTGCTGGCATGTAAAGAATTGTGGACTTTAAACATGGAAGAGGTATCCTTACAAGTCACTTGGGACTGTCTCAAAGAACGGGTTCTTTGGGCAACAGATAAAGAAGAAACAAGTTCTGCACTATCACGTGAATGTGTCTTCGTGCCATTCACTGGAGGTGCAAGTTTGGGACGTGTGTGTGACTCTAACAACCGCTGTTTAAAAATGTGAGAGTGCAGCGAAAGCACGTGGTGTTCGTGATGTCCTCCACCATGGCCAGTACAACTGCTGTCTGTTTTTTTACCCAGAGGCTTAATTAAATGATGTGACAAAATGATGTATGAGCATTAAGACGATGGAATTCGTTATTTCTGGCTGGAAAGATGTACCAGATTAGATTTATCTGTTTTAAAAAAAACAACACAAAAATTATCACCAAAAACCCTTTCCTATCTTGCACTGTTTGTTTTGGATGGGGCTTGGGGGAAGAGATGTTTTTCTTGTCTACTTTGTTTGAACACTTTTTTTGTGGTTCAAGTGCTGTTTTGTGTGTTGGGACCAAACAGTTGTCAATAAATTTTACAAGCAAGCATCTAATTTTGAGTTTCCTAAGTGAGTGGTTTTATCTGTTTGTGGGGAGGGATTATGAACCAGTCCAGTTCGGTCATCTTTCATTTTGGGTCCCTCAATTTCTCACCCCTTCTGAAAATATAACATGTGGAGAACCAATCGGCCTAACATCTTAGAGGCCTTTTGGACTTAACGTGCACCCCAAGCAGGTGACCAGACCATTGGCCCTTCGTGGTCAGCACAGTCTGAGTTTCCGGCCTTAGTTCCAGCTTATAATCATGTGTGGAGCAAATACGGCAACCACAGAAACCCTTCGGTTACAAAACTGAGTTAATTCCTGGGATCTCTGTCTCCTTGTGAAAGAAATCCACTTTGCCTGCTGCCTTGTGTCACAGCTAAACATGTTTTTTGAATGAGCCAGTTCAGAAAATATTTCTTTCACAGATTCAGTTGTGAAGCCCTTCTCCTGAGACCACCATTACAACCCCCACCACCACCTCCACCCCCGGTAAGAATTTGAAAAGACCTAGAAAAGACTTGAGTAAATTGCTTCTTGATGAAGTACTGTTTTTTTTAAAACAGGTTTTTTAAAGTTCAACGTTAAAAGCTCTTTTAAAGACCTTTGGCAAGCTTTTACAAAACATCTCTCTTGGTAGCAAAATTTTTCAGAAAGGTTGAGCTGCCACCATGCCCTTTTAGAAGCAGGGTCAGGAGGTTTTGTTAGGTCGAGATTGGGGTTAGAAATGTGGCTTTTCATTTATCTTTGTGTGTTGCCCATCTTGAAAGGCGGTTTGGAGATGACGGCTTAGTGAAAGCAGCCCTCTCCATAGCAGAGGCCAAGGTAGGCCTGAGCTCTGGGAGCTGACTCTGGAAGGCCTTCAGTTAACCCTCTCTGTTCCCCTGACCAGGAGGAGGATCAGGCTTTGGGATTTCTCTCCCCTGGTTTCTAGCTGCTTCCTGTGGGCAAAGGATGCATCATGGCTCAGAAGTCCCCTTCCGCCTCTGCTCACCACTGACCTGCTGTGGCCTTTGTTGGGAGCAGGGGAAGAAATTTTCCTCCACCCTCTTAGAGTCCCTGGCTGGGCCTTAAACTGACAGACACATTAACAAGAGAAAAGTGTACACATTTATTTAATGTAAATTTTATATGACACAGGAGCCTTTATAAGGAAATGACCTGAAGAAATGGTTAAGCCTGAGCGTTTCTACAGTAGGTTTGATGAAGAGTGGAAAGTCATGGAAAAATGTAATAGGAATAAAGGGTATGAACTAAGAAGGGTGAACTGGGGGAAACTTCACCAGGCCTGTTTGGCTGGATTCCTTCCAGGCATACCTCCATCCTCCCTTGGAGATAAGAATGCTCCTTTCTTCCCAGTATAGAGGGGGTACCTCTTCACATGAGGGTCTCATGACCTTCCTCAGGGGAGATGCGGGAGGTTGGAGACTCCTTCCTGCATCTGCCATTTCTCAGTAGTCTTCAGCTCAAAATAATCCGTATGTCAAAGAGGCATATTTTGCAGTGACATATTCCAGTACTCCTCACTTTCATTTGGTCTGTGGATTGGGACAGGTTACATGTTGGCTCTGGGGATGGGGCAAGAGCAGTAACCCCAGCTCACTGTACTGCAAGCCAGAGGTTGGTGTGGTGCCCATTGTGCACTCTCCTGCATGGCTCTACTTCAGGCTGTTAGACTCGCTGGCCAGTATCCCAGCTGCTGTGATGATGATAGCATCCGCCTTGTCTAACTGGAGAGGGAGGCAGAGAAGACTGATCCCATTTGCCTGTTTGAATTAATACTTCCAGAGCAGAGTGGAGCAGGAGAGTTCTGGTCTCTCCCTGGGAGGTTGGCAGCCCTTGGGAATAGCTCAGGTTGGAATAGGAGGAAACCATGTTGCCTTTGGGACAGAGTCATCGGATCATAGAACTAGCAGGAAAGAGAAAACCCTTCATTTCCCAGGTGTGTAGACCGTGGGGCTTAGAAGATCCCAAGCCAGAGGATCAGGAGCCAGAACTTTCCTCTGCAAGATGAACAGAATTCACATGTTGGGGGAAGGAAGGCTTTGGAAGTGGAAAGCTTAGGGCACAGAGGAGGAACAAGGGGGAAAAGCCACTGCAGGGTGAGAAAGGTCATGCTTGGAGCAAATGCTGTGAGTAACTGGCTGCCTGGCTCCTTGTTCCACAGCGAGGTGGTGAACCAGCCAGGAGCATCACAGGGGTGGGAGACGCCAGAGCTGGCAGGGAACATCTCAGGACCTGCTTGGTGCTATCGCTTCCTTCTGCTTCAGGCAGCTCCACATGAAGTCCTCTCCCACGCCTACCCAAAAACTCTCCCAGGTGCAGGGCCTGGGCACAGGGGCACCCCTCTCCCACAGCCCACCCTTTCTCCCCTTCACAGAGTTTCTGATGTACCAGCCAGTACAGACAAATCCACCCACAGACTATGGGGCCTCTGCCCTTGGTGTGAGCAGCAGCCCCTGAGTCTGGTGTGTCTGGGAACCAGGAAAGAAATTTTGGTAAAGAAATCCCTGTTGTACAGTAGAATCCCTATTTTGCTTCTGTGTGTAGGGAGGCCGCTGAGGTCTTGCACTTGGGCTGAGGCCTGACCCCTGCTAAGTCCTCCCCCTTCCCCACCCCCCACCCCCGACCTGGCTCCCACCACTTCTTTCGGCTTCTTGGTTTCTGCCGCAGAGCCCCGTGCATGGTGTCCCTGGGACTGGATGGCCTGGTGTGGCTGAGAACACAGGCTCTGAAGTCAGAGGCCTGGGTTTGAATCTCTCCCTGACTGCTCACTGGTGCTGTGACCTGGGATGAATTACTTAAGTATTTGATGCCTCTTTCCTCACCTGTAAGTAGGGATAATAAGACTACCTCCCTCATGACATATTTTATGTCTCGCATGAGCTACTACAAGTGACACACTTAGAGAAGGACCCAAAGGGCCTGGTACTTCTGCAGATATTAGTTGTTACGGTGGTTTTCTGCCGTTATCTTTACCTAGTTAATTTTCCCTTCGTCGCTCAGGTCCTAGCTCAAACATCATTTATCTCCAAGAAACTTCCTTCCTCCCACCCCCTCTTCTGTCCCTAAACTAGGCAAATGCCCCCACTTTTCAACATCAGCCCTAACTCTACTCTTTGGGGTATCAAAGAGTATACTTTACCTTCAGAACATGTAAAAAAGAATAATCACAGTTTACCATTGGATATGTATGTGTGTAGTTATTCAATTTTTTCCCCCAACAGAGAAGTAAGGTTCATGAAGGCAGGGACAGTCCAATTTTTAATGCACTAGTGTATCCCCAGGACCTAGAGCCTGGCTTAAAGTATTCATAGATTGTGTTAGTTTTCTTTTGCTGTGTAACAAATTACCACCAACTACATGCAATTATAACCTCCCAGTTTCTGTGACTCAGAAGTCTGCATTTGGCTTAGCTGTTTCCTTTATTCCAGGGAGTCACAAGGGTGCAATCAGGATGTCCAGTGAGCTGTGTTCACATGTGGAGGCTTGACTGGGGCAGAACCCACTTCCAAGCTCGTTAAGGTGTGAGATGAATTCATTTGCTTGAGGCTAAATGACTGTGGCCCCACTGGCCATCAGCTGCAGTAGCCCACAGTTAGTTCCCTGCCCCCTCGGCTTCCTCATAAAGCCGGCTTAGTTCATCCAGTGAGGAGAATCTCTTTCCAGTCTGCTAAGAGGGGGCCTTAGACTCATAAAGTCACCTGCTCAAGGGAGGGTCCTCCCGTCATCATTGTCATATTCCATTAGTTAGAAGCAAGTTGAAGTTTCTGCTTGTAGATGATCCATAAATATTTGATAAGTGAGTGATTGATTTACAAGGCCTAAGACATCCAATCCAGCTCCCAGAGTGGGAGGAAAGGGGTCTTGGACTAAACTTTTTGAGGGTTAACAACCGAGCTTCAAAGCTACAAGGGACATTAAAGACCAACTAGTCCAACCCACTCTCCACCCCCACACAGAGGTTTATGGATGGGGAAAATGAGGCTGGACAGTTTAAGCCATGCCCACATCACTCAGTGGCACAGCGGGCCTGGGAGCCTTGGTGTACACAGCCCCCAAGTCCAGTTATTGAGCCTGTACTGGGTACCAGGTACAAGCCAGGTGTGGGGGACCCCAATGAGCAAGACATGGGCCCAGCTGTGCCTTTCTGCCTCGCTGATAGCAGCAGGACTGTAGGACTCTCTGCAGGCAGCTCAGACAAGAGGCCTCTTTCCTGGATGGAGGAGAATAGAATTGCCCTAATGGAAAATATTGGGACATTGCTAAGATGAGTACCAGCTAATTGTATTGTATCAATGGGATTTGATACCTGTTCTGTAATTATGAAAGGGAATGCTCTTGTACTTTAATACATGCTGAAGGTTTTAAAGGTAAAGTGACAGTGTGTCTGCAACTAAGATCATTCTGGAAAAAAAACCAGACATAGAGAGAGAGGGAGTGATTGAGAAGATGTAGCAAACTGCTAACAATCAGTGAATCCGAGTGGAAAGAATTCTTTGTACTGTTTTAATTACAACTTTTCTATAAGTTCAAAACTATTTCAGAGTAAAAGAAAAAAATTAAATTGTTGAGCGGGGCAATTAGGGTCAGAGTTGGCTAGCTCAGGGCTATGCTTCCACAAACACTGCTGGGTTGTGGTTCACATGAGTAAACAGTTGCTGTTGGAACCTGAACAAACAGCTCTTGAGTGACCCAAGTCAAGGGACTCACAGGAGACTGTAGTCTGAGCTCCTGCTCCATGCCTTTTGGGTAGGCTTGGAGATCTTCCCGTGGAGATGGGGCTGGGTGTCAGAGACAGAGAAGGGGCTTCGGAGCATTGAACCAGTCTGTGGGGTTTGAATTCTGTCCTGGCTTTCGTAGGCTCATTGTATGACCTCAGGCAAGTCCCTGCCCATCTCTGAAACCTTGTTTCTTATTCTCTGAAAGGCAGTGGACACTTGTTTTTAACTGCCCCAAATCCATTCTCTCCTATTCTGGCACAAGAGGCCTCAGGGTCGGTCTGAGGACTCCAGCACGGCTAGACAGAAAACTGCACCCCTCTGGCCCAGCAAGTGACACAGGGCTGGGCACGGGAGACTCCACGCTGGGATTTTTGTTGGAACCACTGATTGTTCCTCTAGGAGAAAGTAAGCTGTGGTTATAGCCCACACAATACAACGTGACTTCCAGGGGACAGAACCAGGACAAGGGTGGCAGGGTGGAGAGGCAGAGAGACACCAAGTTCAGGTGATGTTGTTTGAACCCCTGGACCCAGTGCTACCCTGATCTTGGGACATCCTAGCCTGGAGCCAGGACATGCCTTCTTTATTTTTTGCCTGTTTGGCTTTAGTTTTGGTCACTTATAACCAAAATGATTCTAATGCAAAGAGTCCCTCTCCTGCACCCGCGTCACCCCCAGCTTCCCCTTCCCCCACTCCTGTCCTTGCCAGTGTCTTGTTGCTGAGATGTGTCCTTCCTCAGGAAGGCTTCCCTGACCCCAGACTCTGTTAAGGTGCCCTTTCCATGTCCCCACAGCCTCTGGGCTTACCGCTTTCCCTAGGGAGACCCCACTCCTGTCCTTGCCAGTGTCTTGTTGCTGAGATGTGTCCTTCCTCAGGAAGGCTTCCCTGACCCCAGATTCTGTTAAGGTGCCCTTTCCATGTCCCCACAGCCTCTGGGCTTACCGCTTTCCCTAGGGAGACAGAGGAAAGCAGCAATTATTCATCACTACCCAAACCTGATGGGGCTGCTTTTCATGTGGCAGGGAGAGCACAGAGCCACGTGTCTGTTATCAGTAGAGAAAAAAATCTCTGTACTCTCCCTTCCCCTGCAGAGTCCGGTGGGGTTGGAGGGAGGGAGCTCTCTCTCAGCATGAAAAGGCTCCTGGAGTTGAGGTGCCCACAAAGGCCAGAGGGAGCAGAATTGTTCTAATAAAGCAGGAGGGGAGTTTAGGGTGAAGGGACTGAGGACAGAGAGCAACGTGGTGGCAGGTGGCAGAGCTGGTGAAAACAGGAAACTACTGTTTGATTTTCACTTGTTTGGAGAGCTGTGATGGAAACTCTCTCCCACCTCCATCAACATTCTAGAAGGTTCGCTTCACATCCCGGGGCCTTGTGCAGCCTGGTTTCTGCAGTGAGTAGAAAAGTGGGGCCCGAGCTCCATGTTGGACTTGGTGGGAGGAGGGGGAAGGGCTGGTCTGGGAAGGGACTAGTGAAGGATGTGTGGAGGGGCGGGCAGTTAGGGTCCATTGCGATCGTTGGAGCCGAAGCCCTGGGGAAGGGGTGGAAATCTTGGGGCTTCAGCTGACACTGAATTGCATGAACTTTTTTTTTTTTTTTTTTTTTTTTTTTTTTTTTTTTT
>NW_007733507.1:20763-44427 GCF_000696425.1 Galeopterus variegatus
TGAGCGGGAACCGGTCTGTATGTGGGATCCGAACCCTCGGCGGGAGCGCCGCCACGCTCCCAAGCGGCGCACTGTAGCAGTGCGCCACCGGGCCAGCCTATAGTTGCATGAACTTTTTGCCTCACAGCAGTGTCTGTTCAGAGGGTGGGACCTGGGTCTGTCTGATGGTCTAGCCCAGGCCCTCCACGATCTGCAGGCTTGGGCAGCCTTCAGATCTCACATCTTCTACCTTCAGACTTTGCTGATCATAAGTGATGTTGCTATGTGCATTGTTCTGTTTTCCTGTCACTTCCTCCTGTGTTCTCTCCGTGTTACAGGTGTGGACATGGAGGTGCACAAAGGCTCCCACAGGGGAGCCCAGTGGGGATTTTAACCCAGACAGTCTGGCTCCAAGCTGCCGCCCCTAGTCACTTTCTAGATTGCTTTCCCCTTCGCTACTCCTGCTGATCTCTGAGTTTGGTTCCAATTTAACACTGGCGAAGAGTCCTCCCCTCCCTCCTCTTTGCTCTGTCTCCTCTGTGAAAATGCAAGTGACACTCAGACAGGAATCTCTGTGCTCCCTAAGCCCTGCTAAGTGCTGCATTAGCCAGTAGAATTAGCACATTCCTAGTGGAAACATGACCTGACATTTGTCCCTCAAGCTGGCTTTCCTGAGTGTTTTGTCCATGATGCCCGCCCAGCTGCCCTGCGGGTGGCCTCGGGCACGTTTGGAACTGCTGCTTCTCCAGCTGTAGATGAGCTGAGCTGTTGAGCCCCCACAGCTCAGAGCCGTCCAGCCACTGAGAACGCAAAGGTTTATAAGAGGCTTGGCTGCTGCTGGCGTGGCCATGAGTCACCTCTGTCCATCCCAGCTCAGCATCACAGCTGCTGGGATTAGACGTGAAATAAACACCCAGGCCTGGCTGACTCAGTTCCTCCACTTACGTGCTGTGTGACTTTGAGCTAATCACCTCCCCTCTCTGAGCCTGTTTCCCCATCTGCCGAATGAGGGTGATGATCCCCATCCACCTCCAATAGGATGCTGAATGATGCATCTGGCTGCCTTACAAAGGCTTTGCTGAAACTGCTCATACCAACCACATCCTATTACAAAGTGCTTGGGCATTTTAAATAAAGCCCTTAAAGTCCCAAGACCTCTGGGTATTTGGACACTGTGGAATACACTTTCCTTGATACTTCACTCTGCCTGGTTTCCCTTCTTCCCTCCCTGACTGCTCCTGCCCAGTTTGTCTTCTGTTCCCTTAAATGTTGGCATAAACAAAGGTGCAAAGCTTGAGGGGGCATGAGAAGGGAGGGGAAAGGCCACAGGCTTTGGAAACCAGACCTGAGACCCTAGACTTTCCTCCGAGGACAATGGGAAGCCACAGGAGAGTGGTAAGCTGGGGAGCAACACACCTGGTGAGATCTGCCCTTTAAGAAGATCATTTTGGCTTCAGAGAGACACATGGGTAGACTAGACAGAAGACAATGAGGAGAAGGGCTGGCAGGGGATCTGAGAAGTTCTTGGCAGAGGGAATAACCCTTTCCTGGTGTGAAAGACCAGGAGAGGCGCCAGCAGAGAGCATGGCAGGAAGAACCAAAGAACGCAGAGAAGCCTTCTGTGGCCCCAGCGTAAAGAGGGGTCCAGGAGAGCAGGTGAGATGAGGCCAAGGATGGACAAGGGGCCAGGTCAGAGAGGAATTTTAAACCACATGGAAGAACATGGATTTCATCCTCAGCCGTGGAAACAGTCTTAAAGAGGGGAATGACAATTAGGTTTGTATTATTCAGAAAATCACCTGACTGGTGTGTGAAGAATGAATTAAGGAGAGAGAGACCAGTGCTAAGGAGGCCAGTTAAGAAACTACCGCAGCTGACCAAGCAAAAGATGATGGTGGTACCCTGGGGATGTGGCCAGATTCTAGAGAAATTGAGGAGATAGAAGCTAAAGACTTGGCAATTGACCTGATGCAAGGAGTGAAGGACAAGTCCTAGGACAACCTTGGGCAACCCAGCAGTATCCGTTCCTGAGATGAAAAACACAGGAGAAGCTGAGTGCTGTTTAGGACAAGGCTTGGTCACCTTTTCTTAAAGGGCCTGAGAGTAAATATTTTAGGATTTGTGGGCCATATGTTCCCAGTCACAAAAACACTCTGCTTTTGTAGCATAAAATCAGCCATAGATGATACATGAATGAATGAGCGTGACTGTGTTCCAATAAAACTTCATTTACAAAAACAGAAGGCAGGTGGAATTTGGCCTGCAAGCTGTAGTTGGCCAACACCTGGTTTCGGATGCATTATAGTAGATGTGCCTTCTCTGGATTCAAGTGGAGATCCTCAGGAAGCAGTTGGAGAAATGCATCTGAGCTTAGGAGAAAGGTCTAGGCTGAAGAGAGAATTGGAGAAGTATCAGAGTATGGATGGCCATCCAAGATGTTCAAGGAGTGGATGAGATCAGGAGAGAGAAAAGAGCAAAATGCAGAGAGCTGGGCCCTGAGGACAAGGAAGAGTTCAGAGAGACTGGAGGGAGGTCCTCTTGAGCAGCGGGAATTACACCCAGAGAATGGAGCATCATGACAGTCAATCATATGTATGTCTGTATCACATGCTGCAGAGCTAGGGCAGCACAGGGCTGAAGTGCACAGGGCTGGGTGTCACCAAATGGTTGCAGTACTCATGAAAGGGGTCAGTTGCAAGTAGAGACAAAAACTTTGCAGGTGAAAATAGATTCAGGAGGGATCTGGAGATCAGGAAAATGGAGATAGCAAGACTATGGCCAATTCTAAAGAAGTAAGCAAAGGTGACAGCTGCAAGGGAAGATGGGATGGAGGGGTTTTGTTTGTGTTTTGTTTTTTAAGATGGGAAAGATGTATTTAAATGCTGGGACGAGAAAGGACTATTAAGGCTAGACGACAGAGGAAGGGATGAATGACGACTCTACCACTAACCACCCATGGGACCTTAGGAAATGGACTTACTGCCACTTCCTCATCTGGAAAGTGGAAGGAATAATAGCATCTGCCTCATCCAGCTGATGTGAGCAAGCGAAGGGATGTGTGTACACTGCTCAGTGCACAGTGATAAGCTGCAATAATACATGTGATTCCTGTTATCACCCTCCCCGTGGCTTCCAGAAGGAATAAGTCTAGGTGTACAGGACCCCACAGCTTGTAGTTTCCCTGCTTTTCAGGCAGCCCTGATGATCCGGGAGCTTCTTGAATTACTACTTTCTTCTGCTTTTCTGTGAAAGCCTAAATAAATGGTTCTTTGGTTGGTTTCTGAAAAATCAATAGGAACAGCCTTAGGTAGGTCTAGCCCAGGGCTTTGTGGAAGTACTAGAGGCAGGATTGTTATGTTCATTCTCTGGTTTGTTGGATTGCTGAATGATCTCTATAATTGATCCGAGGTCATATCTCCCTGCTCCACATTTTCTATGGGAACATAGAGGGCCCTTTTCAGCCTGAGTTTTTATTTCAAGTTAGAGGGGAAGGGTCTGTAGTGGGTTGAATAATGTCCCCCCAAAATTCAAATCTTCCTGGAACCTCAGCATGTGGCCTTATTTTGGAAATAGGGTCTTTGCAGAAGTAATTAAGGTAAGGATCAAGATGAGATAATACTGGATTAGAGTGGGCTCTAAATCCAGTGACTGGTGTCCTTATGAGAAGGGACACACAGACACATATACAGAGGAGAAGGCCATGTAAAGATGGAGATAGAAATTGGTGAGATGAAATCAAGGAATGCCAGGGATTGCCAGGAGCCTCCAGAAGCTGCAAGAGGTGGAGATAAAGATTGGTGAGATGAAATCAAGGAATGCCAGGGATTGCCAGGAGCCTCCAGAAGCTGCAAGAGGCAAGAAAGAATCCTTCCCCAGAGGCTTCAGAGGGAGCATGGCCCTACCAACGCCTTGATCTCAGACTTCTGGCCTCCAGAACTGTAAGAGGATACATTTTGGTTGTTTTAAGTCACCTGGTTTGCAGTAATTTGTTATGGTAGACCCTATTTCCAAACTGATACAGTCTGGCTTCATGCTTGGTCTCTAGGGTCATGAAGGAGGACACGGTGTCCCCTCAGCCCAGTGTGGTGGCACTGGCAGTAGACACGAAGCCTCTTCAGCATCAGAATGGCAGGAAGTGACATGCAGACTGAAGCAGAAACACATCTGAAACAGACTGGGCGAGACCGGGGACATGTGGCCCACAGAGAGGGGCCACCACACCCGACCATGGGGCCCACACCACACTGTGTGTCAACTCCAGATCTGCTACGACTTGAGAGACATTCAGATTAACTTTTGATTTATAAATAATTTGAAAATGCTACTTGTTAATGGCCTAAGAATTTTACTTCTAGGAATTTATCTGAAGGAAAAATCAGAAATTCAGATGAAGGTTTGTCCTCCAGGATGTTTATCATGACATCATTTGTGATACTGAAAAACTAGAAACTAAATGTCCAGTAGTGATGAAATGGTTTTATAACTTACAGTGTATCCACAAGATGGATTACTAAGCAGCCATTGTAAATATTTATGAAGCATGTTTCATGTTTACAAAGAGCTTTTAATGATGTGGGAGAATGGTAGCGATATAATGATAAGTGGAAGAAAAACTGGTTATAAAACGGTACAATGATAACAATCATGAAAAAAAGAAGTGCATTTAAAAAGAGACTGAAAGGAATTATGCCAAAATGTCAAAGTGGTCTCTAATTGGAGGAGTTATGGATAAAAAAAAAAAAAAAAAAAAAACTTCTTTATACTTTCTGTACTTTTTAAATGATTTACTATATACATGGATTACTTCCATAATCAGGAAAAAAGTAAAAACTTTTAAAATGCTGTATACGTGGTTTCCATTTTTATTTTCTCTGATGGATGGTTGCACATCAGTGAATCTTGAGTTACGCTAACTACTTAGGCCGGTCATGACACACACACGGACAGAGAGGTCACACGGGCCGTGCCAGGCTGGCTGTAGCAAATGTACATCAAGTTACACAGGTGGGATTGTTAGGCTGGTTAAAGTAGGCCACCAGATGATGGGACACAGTTGGGTCAGGCTGCCTCTCCCGTCTGTCGCTGTTCTTTACAGAGGTCTGTGTGTTGGGCTGGCGAGTTGGTGTCCTGCTGGCACCCCCTGCGGTGGCCCTGGTGGCTGAATAGTGCCTGGGTCGGCATCTGCTCGGGGTCCCCTTCTCGTCTGCCCTGGCCTCAGCCTGGGTGCCTCCAGCTCTTGGCTACTCTTCCATGCTCTGGCTCTATTCCAGCCCAAGCCTCCCATCCCCACCCCACTCCAGACACAGCACACAAAGGAAGAGCCAAGAGAGCCCCCTGAGGGGACTGTGTCCAGACACAGGATGGGAGGAAGCGGGAGATATGACCAAGACACCACACACAAGCTCAGTCTGACAGACGGGCCCTGTGTGTCTCCAAGAATGCTACACTGATGGCACCTGAGAGACTCACGAGCTGTGCGGAGCCCTCTAGGGCACTGCCCCTGGGAGAGGACAGACAGGGAACAGGACCTGTGCCCATTTGGGGCAGGTCTGACAGCAGAACTGCGAGGGTGGATGGGGGATGTGTCCAACGTGGTGCTAGATCGTTGAGAAGTCACAACTATACACACCTGGGGATCATGCCCCTCTCCCAATTCATTTGCACGGTGGGTTAGATACAGCTAGATAGAAGTGGAGATATACTTTTCTGAGGGAGGGCCTTTCCTGGTGGCTGGATAAACAGTGGGACAGACTCCTGGGTTCGGCATGCTCTGGGGAGGGCCATGCGACGGTGAGGGACTCCCTATTGCTACACTCTGTACAGGGTGGCCAGCCCGCCTGCCACGCCCATGGCCCCTGGCGGCAGTCACGGTCTTGCCTTCAATCCCTTCTACCTTGGAGAGCTCTTGGGCCCCCATGAAATGGGGGCTATGAAGACAAGAGGGTGGGAGGGGGGTCCCCATGGGCCCGGGGGCACCCCATGTGGGGGCTACATGATGTTGCACTGGGTGGCTCCGCAGCAATCCTTGATAAGCGCCAGCCCCGTCTTGGCCACCGTGGGCTTGCTAGGTGGGGGCTCTGCTTTCTTCTCTGCCCGGGAGCCTATAGCAAAGTAGGGACACAGAGGAAGAGAGGGAGGAAGGGACAGAGAGAGAGAGAGAGAGAGAGAAGTGAGGTGAGGGGAGCCCTGACCATCTGCAACCAGGCCTTGTTCAGGTGGCGTGGAGAGTGCATTTTATATGGCCCTGGTGACTGTTCCCACTTCCTGTGGGCCCACTGACTTTCAGTTCTCGGCTTCCAACCACAGCTTTTAGCCCTTCTCCTACTCAGCTCTCCTCACCATCGTATCTGGGCAGGCCTAGCTCTGGGCCTGGCATCCAGGAAGTATTTGATGAATGAATAAATGAGAAATTTTGTTCAGGTCACTTCACTATGAAAGCTCATGTCTTTCAATTCTGGAAAACACTCATATGTTATGTTTTGAGATACCCCCATCTCCCATTCTGTTTTCTCTCCTTCTGGAATGCTAATTAGATGTAAGTTGGACCTTCTCATTCTATCCTCTATGTTTCATGACCTCTCTTTTATATTTTCCATCTCTTTTTATCTTTGTGCTGCCTTATGGGTAATTTCCTTGGCTCTGCCTTCCAATTTATGAATCCTCCCTTCACCCATGTTTCTGTACTTAATCCATTGCATTTTTACTTCAGTGACAATAATTTTTTTAAAAAGGCTAATTTTTTTCAAGTCTACTGATTCTTTTTTCAGAACATCCTGCTATTTAGTTTTGGTTTTTATTCCTCCTATCTTTTTAATAATTTAAATATACTTAGTTTATTGTCTCTTTCAAATAGTTCTCTTATTTCTGTTCTTGGGAGGACATTCTCCTTGTTGCATCTACTGACTCTCCTCATGGTAGTTTGATTCTTCGTGGGTTTCTAATTTTTATTGAGAGCTCATCTTCGGGGGGGGGGTTGTTTAATCTGTGGGAGTTCTGTTTACTGTGGGATGCAGAAGGGTCCCTACTGAGCAGTTTTGCATTTGCTCTTGCTAGGGTCCCAGAGATTTCACTGGTTTTAGAGAAGCTTTTATTTTTCAACTTGGGATTCCACCACCAAAGAGGTGGTGTAAATTTGGGCCCCATACTTGGCCCCTTGCATGTGGTACAGGCTTGCTGTTTTGATTCCTTCCCAGAATAATTTCTTTTTTCCATCTATAACCCTATATTAAAGGCAAGTTTCTTTGATCCTTCTCCATGCCATTAGGAGGAGTTTTTCTACTTTGTCTTTCATGGAAGAGTCCATGGAGGATGCTGGATTTAGGCAGGAATCATGTTCCTTGTGGTTTTAGGGGTCAGTAGAAGGGACCACAGACCTTTACATTTCTACTCCCCACACTCTACAGCTGTGTTTTCACAAGATATTAATGACTGGTCAGTGAAACTGGGTTTGTGATTATATGGGTAGTGGCAGCTTTTGGTTTTTGTCTTCTGAGAAAGATTTCTAGTCCCTCTTCTTCTGATAACAGCTCATGTCCCTGTGGCTGCAGGAGTGAGCATGTGACAGAGACCTGGCCAATTAATAGTACCTCAGCCTCTTAGTGACAGTGATGTGTCTAAGAGGTGGGGGTATGATCCAAGAAGGGCCAACAGAGTTCTTCCCTGAGATTTATGTGTTTAGACACCAGAAGAGAGACATTACCATGGAGCTGCTAAGCTGTGGTTTTGGGGTTCTGGCCCCATGGAGAAGGCCTATGTAGTAGGAGAAAATAAAACTAACCTGCAAAGAGGGGCAGAGATAAGAAACGGAGTGAGAGTGAGAAAGTTCTAATAATGTTTAGTTCCTGAGGCCCTCCTTCTTCTTGTTCTTCCTCCAATAAATCCCCTTTTTTGTGTAGACCGGGTTGAATTGGGCAGCTATTTATTATAACTGAATGAGGCCCCACTAACACAGCAGCTGGACATATTTGAGACACACTGGGTCAACAAAGAGAAAACAGTTTCTTGACAGCAGGGTCCATTAACACTTTATCATCCTAATGGACATTGGGACCCTCCAAATAAAGGGTCAGGTATGCAACATTTCCTGAATTTATTTCACACAGAACCATTTTTGCTCTGTGTATCTTGTGAGGCTAATATTCTGAGAAGTATGCTTCTGGTTCCTCCAGATATTTAAGCCCTAATAGAGGCCAGAGCTCCTTGAGCCTCAGTGGCCACCCAGTTCCTTCTATGATGTGCATGAAACCATGTGACTAGGGACAGATAGCTGCTGCCAGGACCAGCTACATAGTTCATGAGGTTCAATGCAAAATGAAGATGCAGGGCACCTTATTCCAAAATGATTAAAAATATCAAGGCAGCAATACCAGAACTTTAAACCAATCACAGTGCCCTACTAATCATGGGGCCCTGAGCAACTACACAGGTTGCAGTCCCATGAAGCTGGCCCTGTCTGCTGCTGTTTGTGCTCAAGTTTGATATCTAGATAGCACTTTGTTGTGCCCCCTCTGGCTCCCAGGCTTCTTTGGAATATCTTTCTCTTTCATGGGGGAGGAGGAGGGATAATGTATGCACTCACTGACTGAAGATTTGGTTACTTTGTCTAGAGGTTTTAACTTGATTCTCAGGAAATCAGCCATTTCCTTGTCTTCTTCTTGCTCCCTGTGAAGGCAGATGTGTAAAAAAGAAGAGGAAAACACAATAAGCAAGGAAAACATCAAGTGACCAATGAAATAAGGCAAGGTGTTAAGTGTGTGAGACTGGGCATCAGGCTTTGTAGATGGTGCATGTAAGTTGTTGTGTGTTATGTGTCTATGGTATACATATGTTGTATTTGATGAATCTGCTGTGAATAAGCAAGGAAAACATCAAGTGACCAATGAAATAAGGCAAGGTGTTAAGTGTGTGAGACTGGGCATCAGGCTTTGTAGATGGTGCATTTAAGTTGTTGTGTGTTATGTGTCTATGGTATACATATGTTGTATTTGATGAATCTGCTGTGAACCAGAGATACATATCAACAATGGGGTAAATGCTTACCCAGAGCTAGGGTGAGACCCCAGGGCAGAGGCAGGGACATTATAGGACCCAGCCTCCCTGAGGGGGGTTCAGTGGGCTGGGCATCACCTCTCCTGACCCTGTACCTTTAAGCTGCCCTAGTTACCTGTGTTCCCACAAGGTACATTGCAGGTCTCAGAGAGAAAGTCACCTCTGCTCTTCTAAGGGTCACTAGGATAAAGTTTGTAGGCCCAGCCTGGCTGAGCTAGACAAGGCACATCCCAGGGACCTTGAAGAGGGGTCTCAGAAGAGACAGAGACTAAAGAGGAAGTTGCCCTCTGGGTTTGTGGGGGCCCTGAGGGCCTCTCTCCTTGTAGAGAGCTCCAAAGGCCTTGCTCTGGGACAAAAATATTCAAGAGTCAACATTCGCAGTTTTCCCTGTGCCCAGGCTCCTCAGGAGCCTTCAGTTGCACCTCAGTTCCAGGGCCTATGGTTGTCCAGGTCAAGGTGACAGAGATCCTGATAACTAAGAAAGGGCACTGGAGCCACTAAGGAGAAGGGAAAGGAAAGAATAAAGCTGGGAAGTTGAGGGGGCAGGAGTGGGAAGCTAGGGGTAGAGTATTGGGGGTAGAGTTTTTGTAGAAGCCAACAGAAGTTTCAAGAAGTTGCCTTGATGAGCTGGGAGGATGTGTAGAAAAAAGCTCTGCCATGTGTTATGAAATTCCTCCCTGGTCACCCCTTGAACATCATTCACTTAAGATACACAGGCTTTTGCAGGGCTTTTTGGAGCTGGATTTAAGTTTTTCTCGTGTTAAATGGGTCCTCAGGCCAGAAGACTGGGTTCATTTGGGTTCAGTGTCTAGGGCTCATTGGCCAAGGCCATGCCTGTGAGCCCCAGGAGCAGACAAAGGGTTCTGGAAGGAAGCTGAAGGGTGGGGTCTCACTTCCCGGTGCTCAGGGACACGCAGCCCACTCACCTTAACCGCTCCACCTCTGCGTCATCCACTAGGAAGTCCCTCTTCTGCACCAGTTTGTGGATCTTCTGAATCAACTCATCCTCTCTCTGCTTCTGTGGCTTGGTTTTTTCTTTTTCTGGGAAGAAAAAAACATCAACAAAGAAACAGCTGAGTGTAACTATGGAAAGCACTTGAGTCTGAGGAGCCAGGGCTGGAATCCTGGCTCTATCATTCCACTCTCTGGGTGAACTTGGAGAAGCACCTTGATCTCTTTGAGCCTCAGTTTCCTCTCTGTGAAATACACACAGTGAGGCTTAAAATGCAGCAATCCTAGCAAATGGTTTGACATAGAGCTTGGTCTTGGCCAAGAGCACCCAGTAAATGGTAATGATACTCAAGGGGGCTCTGCAGAAGTTTGAGGGTGAGGTGGCACTCAGGTGGGGGTGCCAGGAGGGAATTACTCTACGGTGAGGGTAAACCAGTTTGTCAGAAGGAAACCATCAATGCTGATGACATTATCCATGTCCCAAATACCGAGGGCTAGGATGCCAAAGAGAAAAGGAAAACAAAAGAGGGCCAAAGAGGAGGACTGAGAAAACTAGGAGGCAAAAGTTTAAGTCCACTTTGGGCTCCTCCTGCTCAGACCCCTTCAGAATAAAATGTAGGGAAGCCTGTCCCACTAAGTGTAACTTAGTGTTAACACTAAGAATTGTTAACAATTTCTTCTAGATCTGGAAGCAGAAGCAAAGGTGAGAAGAATACAAAACTTGATTGGAGAGAAAGCTGGCTTCTCCTATTAACAAGAAGGCCACTGCCTCAGCGAAGAAGGGTGTGGAATTGCTAGCAGCCCTCGATTCCCGGCCATTGCTATGTTGGGTGATGGTGGCATCACCCCTGCCATGGTGGGTCCTGTGGGTCTAATTCCCCAAACCACTCATCAGCACCACAGAGCCTCTCTTTGCCTTCTCTAAGCAAGTGCCAGTACCCACAGACTTGCCAGGGCACTCTGCTCACTCCAGCTCTCTTAGGGAGTCTGTAGTGTGAATTTCCAAGTAACCCTCAATAGCATTCGGATATTCCCAAGTGTCCTCCATCTCTCCCCAGATCTTGACAAGAGTCACTGACAACTTGCAGAGCCCCAGCTCCTGACAAACCTCTGTCTCCAAGTTATTTATCCACATTGTTTATTTCTCTCCAATACAAGCATCCCCCAGCCTCCCTCAGATCCTCAGCTGCGGTGCCTGCAGTGACTTGCAGAGAAGCCACCTACTACAGAAGGGGGCTGTGCCAGTTTACGCACCAGCTTCTGACCCAAGTCTCCAAGTCACTGGTCGGTGCTGCTCACCTGCTTTCCTACCAACATCTCCAACCTGGGCACTACCCACCTGCCTGCAGTTACCACCTCCCTGTCTGCAGCACCACACACCTGCCTGCAGGCACCATACACCTATCTCTAGGTATCAGCCACCTGCCTGAAGATACCACCCACCTACCTGTAGGTACTACCCACCCGTCTGCAGGCACCACCCGCCCACTTGATAATGTGACCCTTTCATTTTCCAACATCACCCACATACTTGCCAGGAGGAACTCCAGCTTGCTGACAGTACCCCCTGCTTGCTGGCACCACATGCCTGATTCCTAATGTCTCCATGTGCTCACCGTGTGACTCTCCAACTTGCTTCTTACCTCCTCCACTCATTTCCTTAGTCCAGGTCACCATCATCTCTCCCTGGACCATGCTGTGGCCTCCTAACTGGTCTCTCTGGCCCACAGCTCCTATGGCAACTGTGGGGCCTCACTATAAATCAGACGGTCCTGGCTAGAGGCCCCAGCCCCCTCCTCTTCCCAGCTGTGTGACTCTGGGCATGTTCCTCAACCTCTCTGAGCATCCAGTCTCATGACACAGATAATCATAAAGTTGTTGCAAGTTTTTAAGAGATATAAACCAAGTAAAATACGTAACTTACTGCCTGGTGCATAGTAAGGGCTCATGAAAAGCTAGCTGCTATTTGTATACACTATTACTTTATATGTCACTGTTGTTTTAATGATTAAATGCCCTCCAGATTAAATATTTATTGAACAAGGTATAAAAGAAAAAAATATTTATTTAATGAAAGAAAGACAAATAATAATGTAAATGTGCACATGCTAAGTGCTTAATAAACTGCAGCTACTATTATATTCGTATTGTCATGAGCTTCACATTTTCACTTAATCTAGGCTTCTCAAACTTGGCACTATTGACAATTGGGACCAGATAATTCTGTGTTGTGGGGACTGTCCTGTGCATTGTGAGATGTTTAGCAGCATCATTGGCCTCTACCCACTACGTGCCAGTAGCACTCCCCCCAAGTTATGACAACTGAAAATGTCTCCAGACATTGCCAAATGTCCCCCAGGAGGCAAAAATCACACCCATTTGAGAACCATTGATTTAATCCTTCCCAACAACTTTATAAGGGAGACACCATTTTTACATCCAAGAGAAAAGTGCCTGTGGTCTCCACAGCCAGGCCTAAGCATCCCCAGCTCTTGGGTGGCAGTGGTGACAGTGGAGGTGGAGTAAGACATTTTGCAGGTGTTCTCCAATCACCCCTTCCCATCTTCAAAGTGCTGGTGAATTATTTTCTGACCCTGGCTCAAGAAACATGATTCTTGGCCGTTCACTGTTCTCTTGACTTGATACTTTTATTGATGTGTTGCCAGGAACATTGGATTTTTTCCCCCTAAACTCAGCTAAATCCATCTGGACACTTGGCATTGGTCCAGGGAACACAGAGAAAGATTCAACAAGAAGGCAGACCACAAGGTGGGGCCTGGTGTCTAGGAAGGTGGGAGAAGAATATGTGAATTTCTGCACAAAAGTGATTGGGAAAAAGTGGCATCCAGGAGAATCAATGGGACTGGCAGTAAGGACCTGGGCTCTGTTGCTAACTAGCCCTGTGACCTTGTCCAAATCGTGTTTCTCAGTGGGGATGTCAATGGCAATTTGGTCAGGACACATTCTCATTTGGGACCGCCCTCCCCTGCAGATTGTAGCATTCTGACTTTGTGTATACAATGTCAGTACTGATCCTGTCTTTATTTGTATTTATGGTATTTTGTTCATCATGGATTTTTTTTGCATGAATTTTGATTTTTTAAACTTTGCATTAAAATATTATTTATCCCAATACCTGAGTTTTTTGTGTTTCTGCTGAGTGCCTTGTTCTCCTGACACCAGGCTGACCTTGGTCAGCTGTGTGCCCCAGTCATTGCATCAGCCAAAGACCACCCATTTCCACACATGCTTTGGAAGCTGCCACAGCCCTGGTGCAAATTCTCCAGCCTGCAGTTACCTTGGTGGATTCAGTGGCCACACACTCCTGCCTCCTTTGCCTTGGTTGACTCCCACATGTCCTGCCGAGCCCAAACTGGGCCCCTGGGAATCATCCCTCCCAGGAGGGAGATGGCGAGCCACGCTGGGCCCCTCAGAGTCTCCTGGGAAGTTGAAATCGGGACACAGAGGCCCTGAGAGTTGGGCTGTTGTGTGGGGACTTCATGGAAGGAAGAAGAAGTGGCCTTGCTTCATCCATGTGCTCGAGGGAGAAAATAGGAAGTGCACCCCAAATGGGGGGCGGGGCAAAGAACATTCCATTGGCTTTCCTGTTTCTGGTCCCAGGCCCTTGTGAGGCTGGGCTGAGCTTCATGCCAATGGTGTGTTGAATAGCATCTCCCCTTGCTATGGTCTGAATGTTTGCATCCACCCCAAAATTCAAATGTTGGAGTCAACTTCCATGACAATGGTGTTAAGAAGTGGGGTGTTTAGGAAGTGAATAGATCATGAGGGTGGAGCCCTAATGAATGGGATTAGTGCCTGATGGAGTTTGGATGTGTTGTCCCCACCAAAATTCATGTGGAAATCTGATCCCCAATGTGGCAGTGCTCAGAGCTGTTTGAGTCATGGGGGCGGATCCTTCATAAATGGGTTAATGCTCTCCCTGGGGGAGGAGGGCCTGAGTAAGATCTCACTCTATTAGTTCCCACGAGAGCTGGTTGTTTAAAAGACCCTGGCACCTCCTCTCTCTCTCTCTCTTGCTTCTTCTGGCTATGTGATCTGCTTGTACCCGCCGGCTGCCTGCCACTTTCCACCCTGAGTAGAAGGAGCCTGAGGCCCACACCAGATGCTGTCCCAGAATCATAAACCAAAGAAACCTCTGTTCTTTACTAATTACCCAGCCTCAGGTATTCTGTTATAGCAACACAAAATGGACTAATACAGTGCCCTTATCAAAGAGGTCCCAGGGAGCTTGTTGGCCTCTCACACCACGTGAGGACACAGGGAGAAGGCACTGTCTATGAGGAATGGATTCTCACCAGACACTGAATTTGCTGGTGCCTCGATCCTGGACTTTCCATACTCCAGAACTGTGAGAAATAAATGTTTGTTGTTTATAAGCCACCCAGTCTGTGGTCTTTTTGTTATCATAGCCCCAAAGTAACTAAGATATCCCCAAAATTCATGTTTACTCTATTTGGAAATAGTGTCTCCCCCCAAAATGTATCCTTCTCTATTTGGAAATACCCTGTTTCCCAAGTAATCTGTAAATTGCTTTGCAGATTAATTAGTTAAGCTAAGATGAGGTCATACTTATCAGGAAGGGCCCAAAATCCACTGACTGGTGTCCTTATGAGAAGAGAGGATACAGAGAGACACACAGGGAAGAAGGCCACGTGGAGACAGAGGCAGAGGTCACAGTGGTGCATCTACAAGCCCAGGAAGGCCAAGGGCTGTGGGAGCTACCAGAAGCTAGGAAGAGGTGAAAGAGATTCTTCTAGAGACTTTGGAGGGAGCATGTCCCTGCTGATACCTTGATTTTGGATTCTGGCCTCCAGAACTGTGAGAGAATAAACTCCTATTATTTTAAGCCACCAAGTTTGTGGTAATTTATTGCAGCAGCTCTAGGAAACAAATCCAATGCCTTAGGCCTCAAGGAGACTCCACTGTCTTTCCAGTAATTGCCTATATTGTGCTTTTATCAGCTTAGATGGGCTTCTGTGCCTTTCAACCAAGCTATTCCTCAGAGGGCTATAAAATGAGAGAGTCAAACAGGTCTGGTGCTCTTAACCCTGTCTGCTCATCACAATCATATGGGAAGTGATGGAGTTTGTATGTGTTGTCCCCTCCAAAACTCATGTGGAAATTTGGTCTCCAATGTGGCAGTGTTGGAAACTGATTGAGTCATGGGGGCGGATCCCTCATGAATGGATTAATGCTCTCCCTGGGGGAAGGGGAGTGATGAGTGAGTTCTTGCTCTATATGTTCCTGCGAGAGCTCGTTGCTTAAAAAGACCCTGGCACCTTCTCTCTCTCTCTTGTTTCCTCTCTCTTGCTTGCTCTCGCCATGTGATCTGCTTGTACTCACCAGCTGCCTGCCACTTTCTGCCATGAGTAGAAGCAGCCTGAGGCCCGCGCCAGATGCAACCATCCCAGAATCGTAAGCCAAATAAACCTCTTTCCTTTATAGATTACTCAGTCTCAGGTATTTCTGTTATAGCAACACAAAATGGACTAAAACAGAAAATTGGTACGGAGGAGTGGGGTGTTGCTAAACACATACCAGAAAATGTGGATGCAGCTTTGGAACTGGGTAATGGGCAAATGTTGGAGGAGTTTGGAGGACTTAGAAGAACAGAAAAAGACGAGGGAAAGTTTGGAACGCCTTAGAGACTTATGTGGTGGCGAGCAGGATGCTGATAGAAATGTGGACAGTAAAGGCCATGCGGATGATGAAGTCTCAGCAATGAGGAGCTTATTGGGAATTGGACAAAAGATAACCCTTACTACACCATAGCAAGGAACCTGGCTGCACTGTGTCCATGCCCTTGGACTTTGTGGAAGGTGGGACTTAAGAGTTGTGAACCAGAGTATCTGGCGGAAGAAATTTCCAAGCAGCAAAGCATTAAGGACGCTACATGGTTATTTCTAACAGCCTATGCTGAGTTATGGCAGAAAAGGCATGATGTAAAGCCAGAAATTTAAAACGGGAGCAGAGCATAAAGATTTGGAAAATTTGCAGCACGGCCATGTGGTAGAAAAGCAGAGAGCATGCAGTGGTGCAGCCCAGCGTCCATTAGCTAAGAAGATTAGTACAAAGGAAAGGGATTATCAAGAGAAGGAGAAAAAGGTCCGGAAGGCATTGCAGAAGCGTCTGGGGCCAACCCTACCATTTCAGGCCCAAAGGCCTAGGGAGACAGAATGGTCTTGGCAAACAGGCCCGAGGCACCCTCCATGGGCTCACTGCCCAGGGCCACCTGGAGAAGCTGCTTCCAGCACCAGCACCCCACCTGCTTTGGCTGCTCCAGCCGAGGCTAAATTGGCCCCAGGTGTGGCTGGACCCGCAGCTTTGGAAAATACAAGCCGGAAATCTTGGCGGTGTCAATGTGGTGTTAGGTCTGCAGGCTCACAGAATGCCAGAGCTGGGAAGGCTTGGGAACCTCCATCCAGATTTCAAAGTATGTATGGAAAAGTCTGGGGCCCAGGAAGAGATCTGTCACAGGGGTGGAGTCACCTCAGACAGTCGTGGCTAGAGCAGTGCAGAGCAGAAATGTGGGGTCAGAGTTGCAGCAGAGAAACCCCAACAGTGCCATGCCTAGTGGAGCCATGAGAGCGGGACTGCCATGGAGACCCCAGACCTGTGGAGCTACCAGAGTGGAACACCAGCCTGGGAGAGGTGAAGTATGGCCCGAGACCAGGAAAGCCATAGGAGTGGAGCTGCCCAAGGACTTGGGGACCCAACTCCCATACCAGTGTGCAGAGGCAGTCGAACATGGAATCAAGGTACCCGATTCTCCAGCCTTGAGATTTAATGCCTGCCCTGCTGGGTTTCGGACTTGTTTGGAACCTGTTTTTCCTTTCTTCTGGCCTATTCCTCCCTTTTGGAATGGGAATGTGTACCCAATGTCTGTTCCACCATTGTGTCTTGGCACTAGATAAATTTGCTTTTGTTTTTCAGGTTCACAGCTGGAAGGACTTTTGCTTTTGGTCTCAGAGGAGACTTTGGACTTTGGACTTTTAAGATAGTGCTGGAGCAAGCTAAGACTTTTGGGACTGTTGGGATGGAATGATTGCATTTTGTATGTGAGAGTGACATGAGTTTTGGGGGGCCAGGGGCGGAATGATGGAGTTTGGATGTGTTGTCCCCTCCAAAACTCATGCGGAAATTTGATCTCCAATGTGGCAGTGTTGGAAACTGATTGAGTCATGGGGGCGGATCCCTCATGAATGGATTAATGCTCTCCCTGGGGGAGGGGGGATTAATGAGTGAGTTCTCGCTCTGTTAGTTCCCGCGAGAGCTCATTGCTTAAAAAGACTCTGGCACCTTCTCTCTCTCTGTCTTGCTTCCTCTCACCATGTGATCTGCTTGTACCCGCCGGCTGCCTGCCGCTTCTCCGCCATGAGTAGAAGCAGCCTGAGGCCCGTGCCAGATGCAAACATCCCAGAATCATAAGCCAAATAAACCTCTTCTTTATAAATTACCCAGTCAGGTATTTCTGTTATAGCAACACAAAACGGACTAAAACAGGAAGTTTCAGAAACCAATGCCAGAGGCCCACACCAGATCCACTGAATTAGAATTTCTAGTGGGGCTGTCTGGACTTTGGAATTCTCCCCCTAGTTCTTTTATAGTTTTATGTTTGACATTTGACTTTTTTTGGTAACAGCTTTATGGAGATATAATTCACACATCATGCAACTCACCTGTTCTGAGTGTATTCAGAGTTGTGCAACCATCACCATCACCCATTTTAGAACATTTTAAACACCCCAAAAAGAAATCCCATACACACTAGCTGTCACCCCCTTTCAATTAGGACAGTCTATCCACTTTGTTGCTGCACAGTGCCTGGCACGTAGTAAGTGCTCATTAAAGTGATAGTACCCATTTCTACTATTGTTGCACACACCACCCTCATAGCAAGACTGTGCTGAGCTCTTCTCCACTTTGCATTTGTGTCTCCTGGGACAGTCACAACAGCCATGTGAGGCTGGTATTCTTGGCTCATTTTACAAACAAGAAATTTAAACCTCAGAGAATTTAGGTTGCTCAATGAAGTTCACCTAGCTGGTGAACCTGGATTCAAGCCCAGATCGCCGCACCCTAAAGTATTAGTTTTTAGATGGGGGCAATTTTGCCCCCCCCACACACACACTTTGGGGGACATTCGGCAACATCTGGAGACATTTTTGGTAGTCACAACTGTGGGGGGAGGGGAGAAGTGCTACTGGCATGTAGTGGGTAGAGATCAGGGGTGCTGCTCAACACCCTACAAGGTACAACACAGAGCCACCCCCCCCCCAAAATTAACCCCAGATGATGATATTAACCCCAAATTGCAATAGTGTCAAGGTTGAGAAACCCTGCTCTAAAGCACATCATGATGCACATCTGGCTCAATAATAGCTACCCCTTACGGGTACTCGTGTGCCAGACCCTATCTCCTCCCACTAACCTGTGAGCTCCTCAAGAGGAGAGAATCATTCTCTGTCCATCACTGTATGCCCAGAACCTAGTTCACTGCCTGCTGCAGAGCAGTCTCTTGGGACATACTTACTGAACTGATAGAATAGCAAAAACAAGGACAAGGTCAAGGACAACGGTGGTACTTATCTGGCCTATGTTGCTCCCTGCCAAGGCCAAGGTTATTCAGATAGAGCTGTGTTTATTCATTCAATAAACCTTCCCTTAGCATCTACCAGGCCCTCGTGTGCACCCTCAAGGAGGATGAAGTTGGGAGAGAGACTTGAATGATACAACAGGCAATTATCTGATGCATACTTTGATCGGGGTAAGCCCCACAGAGGGCACCCAACCCATCCTGGATGGGCAGGAAAGGCTTTTTGGAGGAGAAGGAGCCAAATAAGTAATATCATTAATAACTAGAAAGTCTAGGTTTGACTCCAAATTTATAGCTTGTAACCTCTATACTCTGCCTGTTTTCAAGCAGGATAATAGTAGTGATAATTGCTAATATTTATTGGACTCTTTGGGCCAAATATCAAGCTAAGCACTTGGATCACATTGTGTCATTTATCACAATATTTATACCCAATGAGTTAGGTACTATCATATTACTATTACTACCCCATTTTAGAGGAGGAGAAATTGAGCTTTAGAGAGTTAAAATGACATGCCCAAGGTCAAGAAGGTGTCTAGAATTAGGACTTCAACCAGGTCTACCTGACTTGAAGTTGTGTTGGAACCCTGTGGTCAGGGTCTACACTGCAAGAATGAGGCCAGGCTAGGAGTAGAGATGAACTCCATCTTCCAGACCCCAGGGGTAAAGATGGGGCAGTCTGGGGGCCCCAAGCAGCTTCTTAACACGAGAAGAAGTCACAAATGGTTACCTGGGATGGCGACCAAGTTCTGCAGTTCCTGCTTCAAGTCCATGATGTCCTTGCAGAGCTGGATATCGTCCATCCTGGGGAAACAGGATACCAGGCAACAGTAGGTTACACCAACAGAACACCACACCCTGAGCCTCAGCCCAGTTAAAACAAAGACAGTTGTGGGAGTGGGTTAATCTTTGTAAAGGCAATACATGCTCACTGTAGAAGTTTTCCCTCAAAGGGAGAAAGCCAAAAACTGCCCCATATCTCACTTTGAAAATAGTTAAATAAAGTGCTGTATATCAATATGATGGAATACTATGCAGCTGTCAAAAATGAGATTCAGGGCCAGCCCCGTGGCGCACTCGGGAGAGTGCGGCACTGGGAGCGCAGCGGCACTCCCGCCGCAGGTTCGGATCCTATATAGGGATGACCAGTGCGCTCACTGGCTGAGCACGGTGGGGGCGACACCAAGCCAAGGGTTGCGATCCCCTTACTGGTCACAAAAAAGGACAAAAAAAAAAAAAAATGAGATTCGCACGTACTGACCTGGAAAGATACCCAAGCTATATTATTAAGTTGAAAAAAGCACATTGCAAAATATTTTTGAATAATAACGATGTCATATGGTGGTATCAACATAAGCATTTTAAAAAATCCATGCTTTTCAGCTACTATAGGGTGAACATTGATTCATGTAAGGTTTTTTCTTCATGTTGGATTATTTGGGGAGAGGGGTTTAGATTCTCAGAAGTGGAGCCACTGGGTATGAAGGGCTTGATATGTCTATGACTGTTGAGACATATTCCAAATTGCTTTCCCACAGTGTGCACACGTGTGCGTTTATTCTGCACGTCTTATTGAACAGCCACCACGTCGGTCACTCTCCTCGGCTCTGGGTTAGGGATGCAGCTGCGAGCAAGACCAAATCCTCATGAAGGTGACATTCTGGCAGCAGAGACAGAAGGTAAACGCAAATATAAGACTTCAGGTGCTACCAGAGAGTGCAGCAGACAAGGGGATGGAGTGGGTCAGTTTGGACACAACTGTCCCAGGAAGAGACAGATGGAAGCATTGATATTCTCATTTTACCAATGTGGAAACAGATAAAGGGGTTCCACTCAGTCCACACAGCTAGCAGGGGCAGGACTAGAAATTGACTCTTGGGAATCTGAGTCCACCGATCTTTCTGCCTTGTCCTATAGCGATTTCATCAAGGGCTCCTCTTTCCAGCAATGCCACCTGCAGGCCAGCTCAGGGTCCCTGCCCTTTGCTATCCATTCCTATCCCACCATCCCAGGTTGCAGGACGAGAGGCAGGAACGCCTAGTTTTGGCATGCAGCTCCTGTTCCAGGGGCACACCAGGCATTTCGCAAGCCCTGCCCTGAAATCGTCCCAGCAGGTGACAGCTGCCTCGAATGAGCTCGGACTTGCCAGAAAGACACAGACTGTTCCCATGAGTTTCTACGATTGTGCAACTAGAGGGATTCCAGAATCACAATTGACACAGACATCAAGCTACATCAGTGGTTCTCAGTGAGGGTGATTTTTGTCCCCAGGGACGTTTGGCAATGTCTGGAGACATATATGGTTATTAGAACTGAGGGTGTATGGAGGTGGGGAAATTGCTACTAGCATCTACTGTATAGAGGCTTAACACCCTACAGTGCACAGGACGACCCTCACAACAGAGAAGTGTCCGGTCCAAAATATCAGTCAGCTGAAGTTGAGAAATCTTGGGTCATAACCACAGAATTGACAGACATATCTTACTGATCATTTTCGAGACATGCAAGAGGAGAAGGTGGAGAAAGGAAAAGAAAGAGGATGGATAGTGATTAGAAGCCAGTATTTTGGCACCAAACAGTTCTGGCTGAAAGGGGCCATGCTCCAGTGACTGAGCTTATCTAAGCCTCACTTTCTCATTTTTAAAATAGGAATGATGAGGGCTGGTTGGTTAGCTCTGTTGACTAGAGCGTGGTGCTGATAACACTAGGGTCCAGGGCTCCATCCCTGTACCGGCAGCTGCTGAAACAATAATGAAAGAACATAGGGATGATGATGATCGTACTGCACCCTCGGATTATTATGCATGTCCAGCCCTGAGCACAGTGCCTGGGACACATATAGTTAAATGTCTGATAAATGGTGTCTATCATTATTATTAGTATTAGCTGTAAGAAAGCAGAGAGAAGGGAAGGAGAGCATGATGCTGGACATGCACTGTATCTGGAAAACAGAGCTAACGTGGAAAGCTTTTAACAAATAACCTTTATTGATTGTATTCCACTCTGTAAAGTTTCAAAGTGACATTCTTAAATGATATCTGATTGTAGAATGGATCCCTAATCATTGTAGAAATTCTGGAAAATACAAATAACTACAAAGAAGGAGCCTAAAATTAAGCATAACCTTGACCCATGGGCACCAGAGACCACTTCTACTCTGTTTTGGTGTATTTCATGCCAGTCATTTTTTTCTACATGTAACCCAGGTGTGGTGGGCTTATCCTGCAGGCCTTGTCCTCGCCCTTTGTCTATCTTGAGACTGCACTCAGTATGTCATTGAGTCTCCCCAGACAGATCCAAATCCACAGGTAGAATTCTACTGAAGATCCCACGAGGAGTCACGGTGCAGAACTCCATCAAAATCCCTAGAAGATGGCACTGTTTCCCTCGAGTGTCCCATCTCTTCTCTCTACATCTTCCACACACCTCCCAGCCAAAGGAGGACCATCAGATCCCACACACTTCAGCTCTGCTCTTCAACTTAGAAGTCCCAGTTGGCAAACCCAAAGCCTGCTAGTTCTCTGAACATCTCCCCCCAAGAAAGAAGCTCATCAGAGTTAGGTGTCCATTCACATAACTAAAAATCAGGTATTTTTTTCTGGAAGATAGAGGGATGGGTTCTGCCATCAAGGAAAATAAGTTAACATTTATTGAGCATTTACTACATGCCAGGTGCTGTCCTTAGCATTTACTATGCATAAACTTCTCTAAATCCTCACAGCAGACCTGCGAAAGAGACATTGTGTTCATCTCCATTTTACAGATGAGGCAACGGAAGTTAAACAACATGCCCAAAGCTCCACACTGGTAAGTGACCGTGGAGATTCAGCCCAAAATCATGCTATTAACACTTCACCAGATTGTCTCCTCTCCACATGGCTACCTGAGTTGGGGCAGACATGGTTGATTGCCTAACTGACCTTCCCCCACCGCTTTCTCCTGGAGCCCTGATTCATTCAAGAGGCAACGTGCCCAGTCCCCGATGGAAGCCAGTTAGGGCAACCCCATTTGCCATTTCCAGATGTCCACTTTTCCAGGCTCCCTTGCAGCTAGAGGTAGCTGTGAGATCTACTTTGGACCAACAAAATGTAAGAGAAAGTCTGCTTGGGGGGCTCCTGGGAAAGATGATCAGAGCCCTGGGTGCTGCCCCCTCACTATTCTGAAACTGCTGCAGCCTATGGAGAGGATGGCAGAGGGAAAGTGAGGAAAGAATCAGACCCTTGATGACACCCTTGAGCCACCTGGCTGACCTTTGGACCACATGTATCTGGACTTCTTGTTTAGTAAGTATTAAATGTCCTTATGACTTAAGTAGAGTAACCAATTGTTGGTTTGCCCAAGGCAGTCCCAGTTTCAGCACTGTGAGTCCCATGTCCTGGGAAACCCCTCAAACCCAGGCAAAGCAGGAGAGCTGGTCACCCTAGATTTAAGATACTGTTAGTTGGATGCTCTGTTACTTGCAGCTGAAGACATTTTCATGGATACCTGCGCACAGATAGGTGCATTTTCAATAAAAGTAGGATCAAAACATACCTACACATACCTTGCCCATTCCAAGCATTACATCATGATGGTTTTTCCCATACCATTAAAAAATATTCAAAAAGCATTTAAATAGTTCATGCAAAGTGCTTTAGAAGCTTGGCTGGAACTTTGAATATGCCCCCATTAGTTTGGGTCTCTGCAGGGTTAGGGCCAAACCCTAGAAATCAAACCCCACTGCTGCTTGCTCATTCCAGAGACAGAGAAGTCATGTCAAAGAACCTGATTCGTGCAGGAAAGGAAAGAAAACAGCCTGTGTCATTCTGCATCTCAGGCTTTCACACTGGCATGATGGAGGAAAATTGGTCATTTTACCAGCTCTGGGTGGGGAGAGGTGCTCAGGCTCTGTCAGAACAATAATGCTACTGCTTTGCAAAATTTCTTTAAAAATGACATGGTCTGGAGGCATTGGCAGCTTGAGATGCAACCTAATGGTAAGCCAGCAGAGATCATGATGTGAAGGCAGAAGCAGATTGCAGAGGCAAGGGTTGACTTTTTTTTTTTTTTTTTTTTTTTTTCCTTTTTTG
>NW_007733507.1:45427-84832 GCF_000696425.1 Galeopterus variegatus
TTTTTTTTGTCCTTTTTGAGACCGGCCGCACCGCGCTCAGCCAGTGAGCGCACTGGCCATCCCTATATAGGATCTGAACCCGCGGTGGGAGCGCCACACTCTCCCGAGTGCGCCCCGGGCTCAGCCCAAGGGTTGACTTTTTAAATAGTATTTGTGTGGCTCCTTTTTTGAAATAAGGTGTGGAGACTGTGGACTTCCTGGGATGGGTGAGAAGTAATGTCGGACCTTAGAGATGGAACACTGCTCTGGGATTTGGAACCTGGGTCTGAATCCAAGCCCTACCTCTGTGATCTTGGAAGTCATTCCCCTTTCTGGACCTCTGTTTTCTGTATAAAAGGAGGGGTGTTGCTCTCTAGAGCCCTATTTTTTATTTATTTATTTATTTTTGAAATCTATTGGCTAGTATGCAAAGAAGCCCCTCCTTGAGAAGTGGCTCTATTGTGGCAGTTTTTTGGAGATTTTTTTTTTTTAATTGAGTCATAATTGATGATATATATTTTTGGGATTCAGTGTTGACATATATTGATCAAATCAATATTACTAGTATGTATATTGTTACAAATCGTACTTATTCTTTATGCCTCTTGTCCAATCTCTCCACATCCCCTTCTCCCTCCCCCCTCCCACCACTGATAATCCTAGATTTTTTCTCTCTCTCTGAAAGAGTAATGGTTACTCTGTTGATTTGTTGCCTAGATGATCTGTCCAATGCTGAGAGGTGTGTTCAGGTCCCCCAATATTATCATAGAGCAGATGCTGCTTCTGTCACTCTAGAATGGGCTTTGTGGAGAGAGACATCCTATTCTTTTCTTTGGTCTCTGCTGGTGACTCTCCTTGTGTCAATACACTCCAGTGGCTGGTGGACTATCTGCATGGTGGTTGTGGGGTCTAGCCACTTTCGCAGCAGCTGTGGTTACTGTGGTGGCTGTGGTGGGCCACCCACATGGAGGTGATGTTTTTGGCATGCTTCTTGATGCTGGTGGTGTGCCTAGTTGTGGGAGGGAGGGATCTGGTCCCCAGCTCCATACCCCAGGCCCCTGAGTGGGGCCCCAAGGTGCTGGAGTTGTGCCTGTTTGTGGGAGTGGGGTCCAGTCCCTGGATCCATGCCTCAGGTACCCTGGTGGGCCCTGAGGTGCTAGAGGTGTGCCTGGGCCAGAACTAATTTTTTGTCCTTTGCTTACTTCTAAAACTGGGGAACTTCCTATGGGAACCAGTACTTGAGCTGTGTGGTTTAGCTAAATTGCTGCTTTGCTGCTGTTTCCCTAGGGAAGCCTTTTTGTGAAGCTCAGGGTTTAATTGTTGACCTTATAGATACTTCCAGCTCCCTAGAGACCTGGTGCACTTGGATTGTGTAGAAACTCTGATCTGGGCCTGAGTTTTTTTCATCAAACTGCACCCCATGCAATTCTGTATTCCTGACCAGTCTCCTCTCAGTGGCCCTACACTGATTGGGGGGTGGATCGGCTGTCCTTGCTGTGTCCCAGTGTTCTCCTGGTGGGCCCATCTCCCACCCATGCTCCAAACACTTCCCATTGGACAGGCCCTGCGCTGGTCCCTTGTGATGACTCACCAGCCTCTGAATGGCTCCCCTTTTCCAGCTGTTCTGTTTCCTCCCTCCTGCGTGGGTTCATGGGAACCCTATTAGTGGTCTTGCTGTCCTGGCGGCCACCAAGGCCCTCTTCTCCCCTGCCATCTCCAAGCAACTCCATCTGAAGGGCACAGCTGCGGCTTCTGCCAGCTCCTGCTCCATGCACTCAGCAGCTCCAGCCTTAAAGCAGCTGTGGCCTAAAACACTCAGAGCAGTTTTTTCTTTCTCTCATCGTGGCTTCTCCCCCTTCATGCACTCTGTAGGTTTCTCATCCTCTTCCCCTGAGCTCCAGCAGACCCTGCTTGGCTGATGTTACATTTTTATAGTTGTAAATTGGTTGATTTGTGGGAGAGAGTGATGCTGGGGACCATCTATTCTGCCATCTTGACCAGAACTCCTATCTGGAGCTCCTATCTGGAGCTCCTTTAAGAGGAGAGAGGCCAGTCTTCCAATATCAGCCTCATTTTCTTTTTTTTTTTTTCCTTTTTGTCTTTTTCCATGTCCGGCAACGGATCGCAACCCTCAGTGTCGCCCCCTGTACCGGACCGGGACCGGCAACGGGATCGCAACCCTCGGTGTTGCTCCCACGCCTCGCTCAGCCAGTGAGCGGCCGGTCTGTATGTGGGATCCGAACCCTCAGCAGGAGCGCCGCCGCGCTTCCCAAGCGGCGCACTGTAGCAGTGCGCCACCGGGCCAGCCCCAATATCAGCCTCATTTTCTAAGCAGTCATTAATCCTGGAGGCCTGTGCTGTGCTGGAGGAGGCGGAAATCTTGGGCAGGCAGCATAGTTAGGATAATGGTATAGTTAAAATAAAGTAAAAACAGTTAGAATAAAATCTCCAGCCTCATTTCTCTCCATTCCTGCCGTAGAGCCCTCTGTGGATGAATTTCCATTATGTGAAAATTCCAGAACACAGCAATGAAAAGCCTCAAGGAAAACCAACAACGTCCACTGGACTAATGGGAATCGAAAATTGGGGACAATTTGACAACAAATGTCAAGACCTTGAAAACATTTAAACACCTTAGTCTATCGACTCCATTTAAAAATCTTACTCTATAAGGCCAGCCTGTGGCTCACTTGGGAAAGTGTGGTGCTGATAACACCAAGGCCACAGGTTCGGATCCCTATATAGGGATGGCCGGTTAGTTCACTAGGGAGAGCGTGGTGCTGACAACACCAAGTCAAGGGTTAAGATCCCCTTACCGGTCATCTTTAAAAAAAAATTTTTTTTTTTTACTGTATAGAGATAATTTTGAGTACATAAGGATTTAGCTATGATTATGTGCAATATAGTCTTGTTGACAACAGCAAAAAACTGGAAACTACCTAATGCCCAAGAATGGAGCACTGCTTAAACAAATTATGGTATGCAGGCATCATGGGATTCTACATGGGCATTAAAAACAATGCTTCAGAGAGATGTTATTGATATGTGAATAAACCATATGAAAATAACTGGTTAAGAAAATTATAATCTACTTTTGCAGAGTACACAGGCATAGAAAGAAGATTCCATTCACAATGTTACAATGATTATTTCGAAGGAATTTGCATATCCTTCCATTTTTTTCTCTGTACTTTTTTTTGGGGGGGGCAGGCTGATGGGTATGGGGATCCAAACCTTTGACCTTGTCATTGTAATATGCTTCTCTGTATTTTTAACTTTTGTTTTTATGATAAGCATGTATGAACAGGATGGTTTTTAAAGTTGGTTTGTTTTTTTTTTTAATTGCGTGGACTGCCCCTCTCCTGGGAGGTTAATACAGCCAGTCCTGGGTCACAGCGGCCTCAGCAGAAGCTCCCCATGCCCCTGCCTCTACACCCCTATCTCTCATCACAGGGTCCACATTCCAGGCCAGCAGCCCATCTGCATTCCTGTGTGAATCCTGACCTCGCATCCTTCAAGCCTTTGCCCAAATGCTCCCCCAGCTAGAACACCTTTGTCTCAGATGAATTCCTATGCAGCCTTCCAGATAGCCCCAGCATCTCCTTCTAGAACCTTCCTGATGCTCCCAGGCTGGATCAGGTCCTCTTCCTTCACGTTGCTGCAGCCCTCCCACCCCCACCCCCCTTATCCCACTGATAACCATCTAGGCATTCATGTTTCTCTCTAAATAGATTGTGCCTCCTTTAAGGGACATTGCCTTTTTCCTATACAATTCTAGCACATCACTCTGTGCCTGACACATCACACTAAGTATGTGATGAAGGAAGGCAGGCGAGCTGGCAGGCAGCACGGGGGAGCACACACAGTCCTGGGTTTTACTGAAACAAGGCCTAAAGATTGCAAGTACAGGTGGAAATTTTTCAAATCCCATGATAGAGACTCCGTGAGGACAAAAGCATCTATCAAAGGCGGTGAGTCAGCCCTGGAGAAATCCAATTAAACATCCGTAATTTGAGTGATACTGCTTTGCATTCTGCTATCAATGCTGTTTCTATTCTGAGCTCTCTCAGCATTTGGACCCTCTGGTGCCTTCCAGTCTCTGTCACCTGCTATGAGTTCCTGTCAGTGCAGTGTTTCTACTCCCAAATGCACCTTCCCCAGTCCCAAGCCCATCCCTCTTTTGCTGATACCAATAAAAGCTAATATTCGTTTGAGCATTTATCACATGTTAGGAACTGGACCCAGCACTATCTCATTGCACCCTTTTTATCGCCCCAATTTATAGGGCACTTTATAGAGTCTCAGGTTAAGTAAATCACCCAAGATCACACAGCTGGCAAGATTTCGAAGAAGGCAATCTGACTCCAGGACCTTGACAGCTGCCACTACAACAGATGCCAGCCAGATATACCAGGCTGTCACCTTCTGTCCCAGTACCCCCTTACTCTGTCCCCTTGCAGTCAGGAGCCTTTTAAAATGTTGTCAATCAGTGGCAGTTCCAAGAAGTGGGCTTTCTTGGTGGCAGTGGGGGTGAGGGATGGCTTGAACACCATCCCATAATTTCCATTGGCCCTCAAAACCACCTCAGCATTTTAAAAATGTTTTTGAGATGGGCAATAGACATTTTCCCCAATTTTGTATAAAGTATAAATTAAAAACTTTGCAGAAAACCGTGCTATTTTTATTGATTTGTACCACCCACATCTCAGTAAAAACCATGGGCCTGCTACTGTAAAGGAGGCTTTTAGATAAATCCCCTGATTCCTCCTTGGGATCCGATTGCTGGACCTAAGCCCCTCCTACTTAGGAATTCTAAAGCTGTCATTCCTTTCAACTGAGCATCTAAGGTTTGAAGAAAAAAGTGTCTTCGAAACACAATCTGCAGGCCCCGGGGAGGCTCCCCTGCTCTCTTCCCACCCATTCCTGCTTAGCCGATGGATTAGGCCACTCTGATTACAGTCTCAGGTTAGCCCTGCTTTTGCCAAAGCACAGAGCATCCTTTTCTGAAGCCATCAGCTATCTACTAGGTTCCCTGTGCCAGCAGAAGCAGATGAGCTTTTGATGATAAGTAAATTAATGTTTAAATCAACGTCATGTTTTTTCAACACTAGTGATTTAGTGGCCTCTTTTGCATAGAAGCAGGATCCTGGGGCCTGATGAACCACAGAGAAACAGCAAATGTACTCAGCTGGATGCTCCAAAGCAGGGCAGGATAGGGCTAGAATTAGTGGTGTGCTGGCAAATGTTCTTCAACTAGCTGGGAGGGAGGTAGAAACCCTGGTTTATACAATTTGCCAATTTTGTGGGTAAATAGTCCCTTTATTGCAGATTTCTACCTACTCACAGTGCAATAACTGGCTTGCAAGATTCCTGAAAATTTAACATCACTGGCTGGAATCAACAGTGAACAAATTTGGAGTGCCTCTTCAACATTCTTTAAATATCTATTTAACATTTATTTAGAAGAGAAGCTGAGCACTGTGTGGAGAAAAGATTGCCAGTGGCAATGATGATGATGATGATTTTAGCTACTGTTTATTCAGAATTTACCATGTGCTTTATAAACATTAAGTGCTTTATATATTTTAAGTGCTGAATATATACTAAGTGCTTTATATAAATTATCTCACTTGATCCTTATTACAGCCCTTCAAGGTAGGTACTATGTGATTTTTTTTTTTTTTTTGGCACTGGCCATAGTGATCATCTCTTTTATAGATGAAGATCTTGCAGCTCAGAGAGGGTATGAGACTCAGCCAGAGTCACACAGCTAGTTAAATGGTGGAGCCAGGATGCTAACCTGAGTGGGCTGACTCAGATGCCCACATGATGGCAGCGAGGAACCTCTCCATTATCATTCCAAGCAATTCAGCTGATACCAATTCAGAACAACTCTCTTTAAAAAAATCCTGCAGATAAGCAGGACTCACTTTATTCAGAAGGCTGTTTAGAGACCAAATATTGTTATTCACATGGGGTCTTCAAGGGCAGGGGGTCTCCTCCCTTCTTGTAAGGAAAATTGAAATATAAATGGTCAGGATCCCTCAGATGTTCGGAATCTTGCCGAACATGACCTAGCCTGTTTAACGTAAATACGCACATGTGCGCCCAGGTGTCCGTTGGTTATTTCTGATGTAATTGCGTATATGTGCCCAGGTGTTCTTTGGTTATCGGACTCGCAAAGTATAAAGGACACATGGCTCTGATTCACAGTGCCCTCGGGATTGCTAGGGTGGCTGCTGCTAGCTACCTGAGCTTGCATCTGAATAAAGACTTAATTTTTACCCAGGGGTCCCAGGATCTTTTTCCTATTACCTAGCTCCTGGCCTGCATGTGAGGGGTTTGTGATCCCGTCTGTGCACAACAGGTTTGAAAGGTCTGTGAGCCTTAGCCTTACACTTCTCTAATGAACAAAAGTTGGAATTTTCGGTTGCTCAACATCCAAACGAAGTTTGGGGGGAATCATTCATTGTGCCAGTCATTATTAGAGAAGCTAAAGAGAGCACCCCCTCTTCCCAGGCTCTGCCACTGGAAGCCAGTGTCTGAGACTGATCCCTGAGCAAACGGCACAGAGATGAAAGCGTAGTGGGTTTGGATTTGTGGTGTCCAGCATGGTGGCCGTGGCATCCTGGCCAGACTGGTAATGTGGCCAGTCTCTGGGGTGCTTTTGATCCTGATGATTTGTAGCTGACTCAGCTACACAAGCAGTTCTCTAAAATATACTGATTGCCTTGAAGGGGGGCTCAGGACTTGGGTGAGACATCCTGTTCTTAAAGAACTCGTGTAAGTTTCAAGTTATCTTTAAGATCAGCAGAAACATCATCTCACACATAGACGATCGTCCAGCGTGTAGACATTTTGGTTTATGTGCTGTAATCTGTAACCAGTGGCTGTAACTTCCGTATTTTACCCACCAATGAAAACAGGACAACTCTGGTCTGAGGAGAATGCTTCCCTTTTCCAAACTTTTCCATAACATTTTTCAGCTTGGAATAGAGTTCAGAGCACTTCCCAACTTTGATGGTTTGTGTTTTCTGGGTCGATCCTCACATTTGGCTCTCAGTTAACCTTCATAAAATTATTTCTGCCTCAGCAGGCTTAATTTGGGTCCACAATCTCTACCCATTTTCCAAGCTTGTAGCTTCCAACTTCCTTTGTTTTTATGCCCCCCTCTCCCAACCCCTACCAATAGCCTTCTACTAAATCCCATGTTTTGCTTGAGTCGGGCAGAGTAGATTTCTGTTGCTTGCAGCCAAGAACCCTAACTGAAACAAACTTCTATCCCAAGTGGCTCATCAGTCTTCCTGCTGCCCACACCAAGTCCTCTTTCTAAGGGAAGTCCTGGTGGGCACAATTTTCTCCATCTGATGTCACCTTAGCAAGTCTGCAGCACCTTCTACATGTTGGTGCCTGGCTAGCCTGCTCCTTAATTCAGTTCTAGACAGAAGATACCAGTAAGAAAGTGTGAGAAAGAACTTACAAGATTTGGGCTTGTGTTAGGTGCTTTTGGGGAGAGTTTAAAGCAATTGGGCATTTTCTCTGGACTGGATGTTGTCAGGAAGTGGGGCTAATTCTCTGATAGGGTGTCTTAATAATTCTTTCCTATAAGGTGAGAAGAAAAGAGCAAGGCTGAAACTGTAATTGATCAAGCAGCAGCAGTCATCGATAAGAGCCAAGATATGGGAAAGTTTGGTGATTTTTGCAAACAATGTTGGTGTCTTTATCTGCTTTCAGACATGCTTATGAAGTCGTCTTATCATGGTCTTGATCTGTCATGGTCTCAAAATGGCCTTGAGTGATGTTAGCAATCTGTAAAATTGTTTATGTTCAACAGGAGAACACTTTGACCAAGATGTGAGTGCCCAGCCAGCTCCTGGCTGCCAGGGGCTTCTTCCCTCCTTCTCGCCAGGCAAGAAGTACTTTATATACTTCCTATCCCCAGAAGAAATTATGCATTATTGAATCTAGGGACCAGTCCCACCCATTTTTGCCTTCCCTGAAGAGCCCAGCATGGTACCTTGCTTACAGAATAGGCTCTGTGGATGCTTAGTGCACTACATGCTGGGGACAGAGAACTCTCTGGAACCGGCCATTATTATAATCATGCTGAAGTATATTTTCAAAATTAAAAATGTGACTCCTAAGAGTATAGCATGAGCACTTGTCAAAAACGTATTTAACCAATTAGTGAGGGAGCCAGTAGGATGATAAAGCTCATTTCAAGAGCATTTAAGGAACTGGATTCATAGGCATTTTTTTTTTTCCTTGACCGGCAACGGATCGCAATCCTCAGTGTCGCACCCGTACCGGACCGGGACCAGCAACAGGATTGCAACCCTCAGTGTTGTGCCCGCACCTTGCTCAGCCAGTGAGCGGCCAGTCTGTATGTGGGATCCGAACCCTCGGCGGTGGCGCTCCCAAGCGGCGCACTGTAGCAATGTGCCACCGGGCCGGCCCCATAGGCATTTTTTATAAGAATTTTTTTATAAGATTGCTAGGTTAGATACAAAGCTAGTTAACACCCTACAGGGCAATAAAACTGTAACCTTTAGGGTTATCTTTTCTCTTGGGCAGAAATCTATAAGTTAACATGTAATTTCATCATGTCAGTGCTCTAATCAAATGAATAACAACTCAGACACATGTGCCCTGTCCCAGGTAATTAATAATCCTTGGGTGGGTCTTTAATGTCCCAGCAAGCACATACTTGTCCTGCCCTCTTTTGTGGCTTCTTAGCAACACATTCAGCTGAAATTTTTCCAGCACATACTTTCTATCTGGCAATTTCCCACACATCATCATCAGCAGCAGCCTAGCTAACATTTATTGAGCAGTTATTATACATTTAGGCCTTGTAATAATTTTTAAAAATATCTCACCTCATCTACTCCTCACAAAACAATCCCTATGAGGTAATTTATTCTGAGGGAAATAAGTGTGTTATAATAAAATATGAATTTGGTCTTTGTCCCTGGTTCCTGGCACAGAGCTCCTAAAACCCCTGGGATTTCCTGAGGGTTAATGAGTGTCTTTGCTTATTCATAGCAAGCACCTTTGACCACATCTGAGTTTATGCTAATGAGATGGGGGGAAGCCTAGATAGCTTCAGGATGGGGACTGGTCACCAGAAAGACCAAATCTGTGATTAGAGGTTAGAAACTTTCAGGTTGGGAGGGAAGGGGGCTGTTATAAAACCTGCTGAACAATGAGACTCAGGGAGCTTCTGGGATGATGGACACATTGATGTACTGGGAAGATGTCTTGCCCAGAGAGGACATGGAAGCTCTGCACTGGTCTACCCTCCCCACCCCCCATACCTTGCCCTATACATCTCTTCCATTTGGTTGCTCCTGAGTTGTTTCCTTTATAATAAACCAGTAAACATAAATAAGGTGCTTTTTTGAATTCTGTGAGTCACTCTAAAATATCAAATATCAAAATATCAAACCTGAGGGGTGGTTGTGGGAACCCCCAAATTTGCAGTCAGCAGAGCAGAAGTGTGGGTGGCCCCAGACTTGCGACTGGCATCTGAAGCAGGGGCAGTCTCATGGGACTGAGTTCTTCAACATGTGGGATCTGGTGCTAACTCCAGGTAGATATTGTCACAATTGAATTGTTGGACACCCAGTGGGTGTCTGGGAATCAGAAAATTGGTGCAGAAAAACGACATGTTATCTGGTGTCAGAAAAAAACCAACCAACCAACTACACTTGGTGTCAGAAGTGATGTCAGAAAATACCACACAAACAAGTTACAGAGAAGTTAAGTAATGTGCCCAAGATCACACAGCCGGTAAGCATTTCCACTGAGACAGATTGTGACAGGGCAAAGCCCCTGGCCTTAACCACCACGTGCTGCCTTTTGCTGGGCTTGATCACTTCACTAAGCAGAGGTGACATCCACATGGCCCTTTTAGACAGGAAGAAAACCATGGCTCAGTGTGGCCAAGTCATCATCATACATTTGCATATCACCATGGCAATGCTCTCCATGTCTCATGCCTTCTCTACTATTATTTATTCAATATTTTTCTTTATGTTGATTTACTTTTTTACAGCACCATAAATTGAAAACCATTATTTTTCCTGAAAGACATGAAAATACATTTTTAATTAATGTTTCCCCAAATACTATGTAAAATCATCCCAGAGCGTACCCCACTTTGGGAAAAATTGGACCAACTGAGTCACACAAGGTCACACAACCAAGATCTCAACCCAGGTTCCTGTCTCCAAGTCCAGTGCTCTCTCAGCTACAACAACCTTGACCACATGGTGCTTCTGATTAACTATGTCAGGGCAGCAAGCAGAGAGGAACTAGAATTTCTCAACTTGGCTCAAAATACCAAAGGGAAAACTAAACAGAGTGATGGCAGATGACAGATGGCTTAGAGGGCTGACTCGTCCAGGCAGTTAATGATGCCCTGGGCAAGGCTCCCTGAATTTAATCACCAGAGCACATCCTGGACGGAAGCAGACCTGCTCTGATTGTTCTAGGATGAGATGGAGTTTTCCTCTGGAACAGCTCAAGGTCAATTCTAACGGGCCTATGAAGCAGATTGAGTACTCAAAGACATAGAACAGCAGTGAGTAATCACCATCTTCAAAGGGGAAGGAGGGCACAGAGTTCCAATCTAAGAGCCTTTTAATGATCTGGGTTAGCTCACCAAACTCCATCTGGGGAAACGTCATATCAAGTCAAGATGTCAGTTTATACAGATGTTTTCTAAAGTGCTGCCTTTAAAGTAAAATTTAGATTTTATTATATAAATGGGCAGTTTTTGCCTTGGGTCAAATTATAGCTCCCAAACTTTTCCTTAGGTTGCAGAAAGACATACCCAAGAATTCTCATGGCTAATACATGGAGTATTCACAAGGGCCTGAGCTCTATACTAAGTTCTTTCCACACTCTATTTCATGTAAGCCTCACTCCAACTCTACGATATGTGAACTGTAATTGCACCAATTTTACAGAGGCCGAATCTGAGGCTTAAAGTTCATACAGTTAGTCAGTGGTAGAGCTGGGATTGAATTTCTGCACCGTCTGGCTCCAGAATTTACCTTTATCATTATTGCACTCTAATCCTAAAACCCTCCTGCAGCTCAGTGAAGAAGCTTGGTAATTCCATGTCTCCTGCTCTCGGCTTGCTCACTCAATTTTTAAAAAATAAAAAAATAAAAAAGGAGACGATGTGTTGGTTTTTAGAGGTCAAACACAGGTGGGCGATGGAGCGAATAGAAAGCAATCATTGCTGAATGATGGTAAATTTCGCTTTTGGTTTTAAGCTGTTACAAAGCTTACAATTGTAATTTTCTTGATAAATATAGCACTAGGTTCAGTCAAAGGTGTAATCAATGGGTTTCAACAATTGATGTGATATTGAAGGCAACAGAGGGCATTGGAATTCTGGGAGACCATGGGAGACCACAAAACATTTCATTCTGATTCTGATCATGACCCTAAGCCACTGGAGAAAGAGGTACATACCTATGGCCATGCCAAGAAGTCATACTAATGCAGAGCAGATTTTATACTTTCTGTCTGAGGCCAATTTTCATCAACAACGATTGTGGAAGGAAACTACGAAGATGAGTCATCTATAAGCAGCCAGTGGACACCAGGGTTCTTCTACTTTGCCCAGGGAAGAAGTCTTCACCCAGAGCACGTCTTCATCCAAAGCACATCTGTGCAGTGAGAGTTGAGGGAGAACCCCTCCCCCTGCTTTTAAAACTCCCAATGCTCGGGCCACACCTTGGACCGATTAGATGAGATTCTGGGAGTAAGACCAGACGTCAGCATTTTCTTGAAGCTCTCCAGGTTATTCCAATGTGCGGCCATAGGCTGAGAATCACAGGTTCTGGCCTGAGGGAATTGCCATCCTGGTGCGAGATGGATGAGTTTTACTGCCTCCAGCCTCTGGCTGCTTCTGTAAAAGCTGATGTGGATGAGTCAGGGCTCAATCGGGGAAGCAGATCACCATGAGTTATGTAGCAAGGGATGTGTTATAGGAATTAGACCTTCCATGTTGGGAGGATCTGGTGAGGTGAAGGTCTGGGAGAGGAGGGGAGGATCAGAGGAGTCACAAGCCAGACATGTCCAACTGGCAAGACGGGGCTGCAAAGGGTGAAAAAGAGCTTGCTAACCAGGACACAGTGATCAGCACTGACAATGGTGTTTAAGTTGTTTGCTGTGAAAAGCCCCATGTGACCCCTTTCCGTGATCCTTATTTCTACTTCTCCTCGGATGATCTGGGGAGTAGGGTAGGGCATTGTTTTGTTTTGTTGTTATGGAAACTAGTGAAACATCTGAGTTTCATATCTTGATGGATTGGAGGTAAAGGACCCAACAAACCAAGCCTGGGAGTGAAGAAGACCTGCGAATGGAAGCCCTCCAGAAATTTATAGATAGTGTAAGGATGGTATATTAGTCCATTTCTATTGCTTATAACAGAATACCTGAACCAGGGTAATTTGAAAAGCAATGAAATTTATTTCTTACAGTTTGGGAGGCTGGGAAGTCCAAGGTTCAGGGGAAACATCTGGTGAGGGCCTTCTAGGTGAGATTCTTTACAGGGTCCCATGGCAACCAGGGTGTCACATGATGAGAATAGGCTAAGCAAGAGAACTAACCTTCTTACTCACTCTCCTTGTAAAGCTATCAGAACCATGCCCATGAAACCATCAACTCATTACTCTATGAATGAATCAATCTGTTCATGAGGGCACAGTACTCACGACCCAATCCCTCTCAAAAGCCCCAACTTTCAAATACCATGATTGGGTTTCCCTCTTAACACTGTTACAATGGAGATCAAGTTTCCAATACATGAACTTTTGGGGTGCACATTTGATCCATAGCAGGTGGATTTTGGATTTCCCAAGGCTGTGGCAACACAGGGTGGGGGGTATTCCTCCAGGGGTCCAGAGAGTAGACACCCAGGGTGTAAGAAGATGAAGCATCATAGGGACAGACCCAGTTCAGCTGGGCTGCTTGGGGACTAGAATGGGAATGTCATGGCCAAGTTCATTCTCTGCTTTTGGGGGACACAGTCTCTGTTGTTTGCTACTGTTGAGGCAGCTGCTCTGTCCTCCTGTTTCCCTCCAAAAACTGGCTTTCTCTGCTTACATGGACTTGGTTTGCCAACTCCCCATCACCTAACTGGTCCTGTCTCTCTGTATCCCAGGAGAGAGACTCTGATTGACCCACACCGATCCAATCTGGACCAATCAGGTCTGTCCTGGAGGATCGGGTGGGGAAAAGCCCAAACTCTCCACACCTGGGGCTGTCGTTTGCAGGGCTTTGGCAGGGGCTCTCTAAGAAGGGGCAGTGGGAGGCCGGCCCGTGGCTCACTCGGTAGAGTGCGGTGCTCATAACACCAAGGCCACGGGTTCGGATCCTATATAGGGATGGCCGGTTTGCTCACTAGCTGAGCGTGGTGCTGACAACACCAAGCCAAGGGTTGAGATCCCCTTACCGGTCATCTTTAAAAAAAAAAAGAAGGGGCAGTAGGTTGGGAGGTAATGATTAACACTGGGCAAACACAGCAGAGTGGTTAGGAGCCTGGCTTCTGGGGCCAGGCTGCTATAGCTAGAATCCCAACCCTACTAATTCCTAGTTGAGTGACGTTAGGTAAGTCTCTTAACTTTCTGAAACTCAGTTTCCTTGTCTGTCAAATGTGGCTCATAGTAGTATCTGCCTCGTCCAGTCACTATGAGATGAAATAAGATACTCGGAATAAAAAGTTTAGCATTGTGCCTGGCACGTATAAGTGCTCAAAGATGATAGATAAATTAATAACAATAATAATAATCTTAAGAATTGACCATAGCGTCTCAACACCCCCTATCCCATCCCATCACCATCTGAAGCCTCCTTCTATGACCCAGGAGCTGTCCAGATTTTGTCTTCCCTCCTAGACTCTATACTCAATTAGGGCTGGGTCCTCATCGTCCTGTTCATTGCTATAGTCCCAGCACCTGGCACATGGTAATTATATATTATATGCAGGAAGGCAGGAAGGCAGGAAGGCAGGCAGGAAGGCAGGCAGGAAGGAAGGCAGGAAGGCAGGAAGGCAGGAAGGAAGGAAGGAAGGAAGGAAGGAAGGAAGGAAGGAAGGAATGTTTGAATACCCCCAGTCATGGAATCTCATTACCTCCCCAGATTCCAACTGTTTACAGCTCTAAATATTTGGAAAGGCCTCCTTCATACTGAGATAGTAATCTGATTCACTGTGGCCTCTCTATGTTGGTTCTATTGCCACATAAAAGAAACAACTCCCCCTTCCACAGGACAGTCCTTCAGATGTTTTGAGACAAATCTCAGGTGCCCCTTGAGCTTTCTCTTCTCATCTGAACAATACCTTGTTGTGGAAGAAACCTTCATCTACCCTCCAATCTCCTCCCTTCTTTTGTGACTCCTCTTCAAAACAAATCGTCCACCACCAAACACAAAGAGCCTGGGCTCAATTCTCTTACAGCTGCATCTATTCATTTCCAAACTTAATTTCTTCCTGGAGAAAAGTAGCATTTAATGAGCACTTACCTTGTAGCAGGCACTGAGCTGAGCACTTAACCCATGGGATCTCTTTTATTCCTCACAACAACCCTGTGAGATGTTAGATGCATGTCCATTTGACAGATGAGGCAACTGAGGCTCACAGAGGTTAAGATATTTGTGCAAGATTGCACAGCCTGTAAATGGCAGAGCTAGAATTCAAATCTAGGTGGAATCTAATCTGGAGCAAGCATAGGTCTCTATTTTTATCAGAAACCCCAGCATCGGTCTCTCTTTTTATCACAAAGCAACACCAACAAAGACCAGGATATCCAGTAATTAAAAAACAACAACAACAGGCATCCCCTCACCTCTGGCAGATCCCAAACAGGAGAGTCTTGGGTTGATATATTCTAACTTAAAACCCCTGAGGAATTTAGGAGCCTGAGGACAGAAGTAACAAGAGTGGGCCAGAATTCCAAGAAAGAACAAAACCTGTGTAACTGATCATTCAATGAATACCAGCTGTATTCATCTGTTTCCTGTTCCTTATAACAGAACACCTAAAACTGGATAATTTATAAGAAAACAAAATTTATTTCTTACAGATTTGGAGGCTGGGAAGTTCAAGGTCCAGGGAACACATGTGGTGAAGGCCTTCTTCTTGGTGGGAACTCTCAGCAGAGTCCCTTGGTGACCAGGGTATCATGTGGTAAGAATGGCATGAGCTCTGTAATGTGCTCACTTGCTCTCCTTATAAAGCCATCCATGTCACTTGTTCTCCTTATAAAGCCATCAATGCCCCTCCTGTGACAACTCACTAAATTATTAACCCATCACTCCATGAATGGATTAATCCAATCATGAGAGCATGGTCTTCACGATCCAATTACCTCTTACAGGCCCCGCCTTTCAGATACCATAGTCAGATGTCCCACCCTCTTAACACTGGTACAATGGAGATGAAGCTTCTGTGAGTTTGGGGGGGACATCCGCAGCAGCAGCCAATTAAATAAAATGAAAGACGTTAAGTCAGGATATCGCCTCAAAGGGGTGGCTGGGACCAGCTATGCACGTTCTCAGAAATATCAAGAGAGCGCTCATATCTTATGTGAAGAAAAATGTGGAAAGGAGGCCCAGCCAAGCATTATCTGATGCAATTCAGACCGTCAAGTGATACAAGCAAGCACTTCTCAACCTCTGCTGCCACTGAAATCAGCAAATTTCCAGAAACAAGCGAAGAGAATGGAAAAACCCTTCATCACCAGATCATTGTACATGCAGTTTACTGATATCCTTCTCCCTCTCTGTCTTTTATAAGATGCTTGTTTCTTGGGAGATTTCAAAAGATGATGAGAACCAGCACAAGATGATACACATGCTGTGCTGTTTTTCCCTGTACTCAGCCTTGTGTGGCCTTTTCTGTCTGTCACTGTGGCTCTCACACTGAGAGTCCAGCTCTGGGCTTAGCCCTTAAATGAATTGCTATGGTCACTTAATGTGGTCAACTGAATAGGAGCCCCAAAATATATCCACACCCTAATGAATCTGTGAATCTGTTACCTTCTGTGGCAAAAGGGGTTTTGCAGATGTGATTAAATTAAGCCTCTTGAGATGGGGAGATTATCCTGGATTTTCCAGGTGAGCCATAGAGACAGGCAGAGGGAGATTTGACACAGAAGAGAGAAGGTGATGGACAACCTCAGCTGAGAGAGACTTGAAGGTGCTACCCTCCCAGCTTCAAAGATGGAGGAAGGGGCCACGAACCAAGAAATGCAAAGAATTCAGCTCTAGAAGCTGGAAAGAGAGAGGAAAAGGATTCTCCCCTAGAGCCTTCGGAAGGAGTATGTCCCTGCTGACCCCTGATTTTGGCTCAGTGAAATGCATTTCAGACTTCTGGCCTCCAGAACTGTAGGAAAATAAGTGTATGTTGTTTTATGACCATAAAGTTATGAATATATTATTTTGTTTCAGCAGCTACAGGAAACTAATACACTTAGTGAAGTGTCTACACTGCAAGCTGCAGTGTCACTCTGTCCATTCCTATGGACAGGGCCCACCATCTACCCTAACCATCACAGAGCCAGGCAGCTCTCACTACCCAGATTTGCCAACTCTCGGGGAGCCTCTGAAATGGATCAGGCACTGGGAGAAGCAGGAAAATGAGTCCTTGCTCACTTATTTGATAAATCTTCATTGAGCACCTACTCTGAGTTCGGCCATGTGCTGGGTGCTGCCAACATTGTTGGAGTGAAAACATCTCAGCCTCTGCCCTCACTGAAGTCAGCATCTAGGAGGAGAGACAGATATTGAACACACACTCACACCAAGGAACACAGATTTACAAACAGAGAAAAAGGCTTCTAAGGATCATGGTGATGATAACAGACCAGACATAGACTGGGGAAGGGCTGGGAAACATTTCCTCCAGAAGTGACCCTGGATCTGAGCCCTGGAGGGAGAGGGAGAGTTAACCAGGTGTCTTAGTCCATAACAAAATACCTTAGACTGGGTGGCTTATAAACAACAAACATTTGTTTCTCACAGTTCTGTAGGCTGGGAAGTCCAAGATCAAGCAGGTGGCAGATATGGTGACCCGTTTTTCATAGAGGGCACCTTCTCGCTGTGTCCTCATATGGTAGAAGGGGAAAACAAGCTCCCTCAGGCTTCTTTTATAAGGGCACTAATCCCATTCATGAGGCTCCACTCTCATGACCTAATCACCTCTTAAAGGTCCCACCTCTTTATACAATTGCATTAGAGATTATATTTCTGTGGAATATACTATAAATCATATGTACTTCACAGGGCCTGGTTTTCCAAAGCCTTGCAGTTTCAAATATTGACCTTGCAGAGGACTGGAAATTTTCCTCAGGCTATAAAGTCTCTGTTGCAAGATAAGAATTGTTGGCACAGCAAGGTTGCTGGCTCAAAGACAGACTAGTTACTGATTGATATCTAAGTTGCTGGAAAACTGCTAGAGGGAGAAGGAATGTTTGCTAAGATCAAGCTTTTGTTGATAGCCTTACTGGAATGTCATCTGGTTTGTTTCACTGAAAGTTGCCAGCCTATATTGTTAAACTATAACCCCACCCATGTTCTCTTCCTGTAACTTCCTGGTCTGGAAAATAAATGCAGGAAGAGAACCCCAATTCGGGGTTAATTTCCCAAGGAAGGGTTGCCCCTCGCTTGAGGTTTCTGGTAGGAGATTAACCACTTTGGGGTCTCTCACTGCTCAGAAGAGATGAGCTTTGAGTAATCCTTTGCGTCTCTGTCACCCAGGGGAAGTGGGGTGACAAATCCATGGGGGGCGAAGCAACACAAAGCAACAAAATAGTGCCCCGTGTGAGGACGTTCTCCACAGATTGGAGATTGACCTGCCAAGCATTGGAGAGGAATAGGACGTCCAATTCATCCTAATAAGGGAGACGCATCCCAGTAAGGGAATCACAGGTGGCTTTTGATTAGCGACTACACACCTGCAGCAGGTCAAAGTTAGGTCTTTTCAATCCTGGAGATATTTTTTCCTTCTCTTTACTTTTAAAATATGGATAGTTCACTGACAAAAGGGGAGACTGAACATACATTACAACTCCAATGTCTCCTTAAAGCAGCAGGCTGTAAGTAACTGAATGGCAGCTTGTAAAACTGTTAGTGGACATTAAACAACCATGTCCTTGATACCTCAAGGAAGGGAGCCTTAACATAAAAATTTGGGAGCAAATTGGTCTCTGGTTAATTATGCAATGGGTCTCATTAAGGCTTCCGACCTAACAGCTAGGAATCTATGTCAAGTCGCTCTCAGACCTATCCAAGATCTTAACAAAAAATTAAGACATGTTTATGTCAGCAAAAAAGGATAAAACTTAATCTTTGCCAGTGACTAAGAAAACTTTAAATTAGACAATCTAAAGTAAAAGAAATTAATATTTCTTTACAATGTTGGTATTGTTTCAGCATGTTTTTCTTTCTTATTGGCACAATGCTTCTCTCCTCTCTTAAAAGCAGTGGTTCTTTTCTTAACTGCATGTGCTACTCTTTTTCTCTGAAGACTCTGGAGTTTTATGAAGAAAAGCAGCCATGGCACCAACCAGACCCCTTTTGCATCTTACTGCTCTTCTCCTAAAAGCCTCAAGAGTCACATGGTTCCATCTCTGATTGTTGGCTCAGCTCTTGAGCTCAGTAACCCATCTGAGAAACAAAAACTAACCTAAAATCTACCTGTTTAACTAGATGGTCTCAAATTTTCTGACATCCACCTGGTTATCTTAAACAGACTTCTAAATTCTCTTCTAGTCTCATCTATGTCTTTCTTCACAAAATCCTATGGTAGAATTCTATGCTATTTTCTTAAAAGGAAGAAAATCTTCCCTGCATCTTCTTGGAAAGGTTTGCATATTTTGCTTTGCAATGTAAATTCATCTCCTTGAAAAAGTCTCTCCCTTACTTTGCTTTACAATGTAAACTTGTTATCTTGCTTTCTTTAAGGCAAGGTGAAGCCTCACCAATAAGTCCTTTGAAAAACACAATCTAAACCTGACTGTCCTTTTTACTAGTGAGCCTTTTATTGCATCTTGAACAAAACCTATAAGATCCTTGTTTGTTCTTGTTGTTTATGTCTGCATATATGCATGTGTAAGCTGTATGTTATGTCTATATGTTCATGTCTGTTTGTGTAATTGTTTTATGTGCTAGGTACCAAATTGGCTTATAATTAATGCATGCTCATTAAATAAATAAGTATACTTCTCAAATTCATGTGACTTAAATCTTCTAAAGTTTTGATAAGTATATTTTCAAAATTTGATTCAAACCTTTTACCTAAATTTGTCTCTAGGTCAATATGTCTCCTTGTTATCTCAGCTCTGCCTCCTGGCCATGCTGGAAGAGACAATATCTTTTAGACATAGATATTGAATACTGCCCTCTGCCTCTCTGGATTCCACATGGCTCCAAATGCCACGTGGAAACCTGGGACCTGAAATGGCTAGTGAAAAGAAACCTATGCCAAATATCGCATAGGCCCTAGTTAGCATTAACTGATAAGGGTATAGATCTAATACACCAAGGTTTTGGCTGGGAAACCATAAATATTTATTTGGTAAAAATAGCTAAAACTCAAACTGGGGGCCGGCCCGGTGGCGCACTGCTACAGTGTGCTGCTTGGGAGCACGGCGGCGCTCCCGCCGAGGGTTCGGATCCCACATACAGACCAGTTCCCGCTCACTGGCTGAGCGAGGGGTGGGCGCAACACGGAGGGTTGCGATCCCATTGCCGGTCCCGGTCCGGTACGGGCGCGACACTGAGGGTTGCGATCCGTTGCCGGACATGAAAAAAGACAAAAAGGAAAAAATAAATAAATAAAAAAATAAAAAATAAAACTCAAACTGGGCTTTGTATAATTTGCTCTGACAAATGGACGCCTATTTACTAAACTGAATGTATGAAAATGTTCTTATCAGCACACATTGTTGCTTGGGTTTACTAATCAAACAGGACTACATTTGTCTTTGCTAGAGGCTTTTAAGTTGTAAATCCACCCAAAACCAAAAAAACTAAATACAAAAAAAAACCCTTTTTATATATAATTTTTAGACAAATTAGGCCAATTTAGCATTAATTTTTAAAAAACAAGTATGTAAAAAGGAGGTGATTTTTAAAAGGCTATGGATGTGGGGATATGGTTATGGTTGGAGGGGCTAGGGAGGAAGAAAAATAATTTTTATGTAAGAAAGCATCTGGTACAGTGTATTTTTGTCCTAGAGTAAAATGGCTATTTAGAAAGTAGGAAGTATAGGACAAAAACAGAATGTCTGAGTAAGTCTTGATAATGGTTTATGTAGATAAGTTTGTTAAAAGGGTTTTACAGTAAAAAAATTAACTGGATTTAAAAACAAATTATGTGTGAGTTTTTCTAAAAATTAAAGTCAAAAGTATTCTAATATACTTCTAATATATTCTAAAATAGAATTTGCTCCCTTACAATGGAACAACCAGATTTTCTAAAAAAACACTTGACTGCTCTTAATACAAAATTGTAAGAGGTTTTCTTTGTCCCTTAGATAACTGGTTTTAAAAACTTATTTCATGATAAGTTCTTGTGCTCTCTGCCTTTGAAGCCCTCTGTCACTTTGGTTTTACTTTTTGTAATAATTTGTGATTTTATTCAATTAAGTGTTTGAAGCCTTTTTGTTATTTAACACAGCTTCCCAACACTAAATACTGAAACTTTAAAATAACTTTGAGGAATTCCAAGGGCCCTGGAGTTTCTCAAAGGATATATAATAGATGTATCTAAACTAATTGGCTTATTTAATAAACTAGACTATATGGAAAGCATTGTCAGTACTGAAGGTGTTACGGATATGTGTTCCAAAATCTTGTAAGGTTCTTAAATATCTGTGTCTTGATAGAAATGCCACTGGTCATAATCTTGGTTTAATTATAATTTTAAAATGTTATGTCTTCAAATATTTCATGAAAAATCTCTGATAGGTACGGTTTTCTGACAAACTTTGAGTTCATAGCTTTAAACTGAAGTTCCAAAATCCTAATGAAGAAACTGATGGGTTTGTGAAATTGTTCAGAAAGGTCAAAACAACAAAAGTTAATTGGTAAACTAATTAAAAAGTATTATGGGTTTTTACAATTTCCTTATTTTAAAACACTGCTGATTCTCCTAATGTTTTTCCAAATGTAAGAAAACTATCCCTCTCTCTTAAGCTATCTATAACTAACAATAGTTTGGTAAAATGTCATTTAAAACAGAAGTAAAGGTATTTGTTTTCTCCCTATTTGATCCCCCCCCCCAAATTTAACAACTTTAAGTATTCTTATGATTATTATGACAATGGGGTGGCCGGCACATGGCTCACTCGGGAAAATGTAGTGCTGATAACACCAAGGCCATGGGTTCGGATCCCATATAGGGATGGCCAGTTGCTCACTTATTTTTATAAGTTCAATGAAAATTAACTCTCTCTCTCTCTTTATAACAGAATATAATTTAAAACTTTGGATATAAGATAGCATGTCTCACTTTCAAGTTGCTGATCTCTCTTTATGTTTGCCATAATTTGGCCTAAACTGCTGCTTCATCCTGCTGTTCATCTTTCCCCCTGACATGGGACGGATCAATGAAAGAAAGTGAGCCGAGATGCTTCTTTCAATCACCACCTGGCAAAGAGCCTTCCCAACACCAAGAGACTTATACAAAGAAAAGTAAGACCTTTTCAATCAAGATGTTAATCATCAATGCTTTTATGAGGAATGCCTTGATCATAAAGGGGAAATAACGTCGTCTCTACAAAAGCAGTTCTCTAAATTTTCCTGGCCTTAAAGAGGGTGTTTGTAACTTGGATGAGACATCCTGTTCTTAAACAAAAGACTTATAATTGATCAAAAATTTTACAAAAGACTAGATGCTTTAAAAGCAGTAATGTCCTGGACAGGTGAACTTATAACAACAAACTTTCTGGACTCAGAATCAACTATTATGTGGAGCAGAATCCCTTCCTAGAGTATCAACAATTGGTAATTACACCCAATTCACAGCACCCAGAGTGATGCTGCTGCAGCTGCCCTGAGAGACAATGACATCATCAGTCCTAACCTAAAGTAAATTAAAAGAACTTGCCATGCTAAATGATACCAAATTTGCTTTCAATGCTTTTTGTCTTAACTATGCCAACATGATCTATAGCTTTTGCTTTTTCTTTTAAATAAATAAAACAGGGGAGATGTGGAATATACTATGAAGCACATGTACTTCACAGGGGCTGGTTTTCCAAAGCCTTGCAGTTTCAAATATTGACCTTGCAGAGGACTGGAAATTTTCCTCAGGCTATAAAGTCTCTGTTGCAAGATAAGAATTGTGGCACAGCAAGGTTGCTGGCTCAAAGACAGACTAGTTACTGATTGATATCTAAGTTGCTGGAAAAATGCTAGAGGGAGAAGGAATGTTTGCTAAGATCAAGCTTTTGTTGATAGCCTTACTGGAATGTCATCTGGCTTGTTTCACTGAAAGTTACCAGCCTATATTGTTAAACTATAACCCCACCTATGTTCTCTTCCCGTGACTTCCTGGTCTGGAAAATAAATGCAGGAAGAGAACCCCAATTTGGGGTTAATTTCCCAAGGAAGGGTTGCCCCTTGCTTTAGGGTTCTCGTAGGAGATTAACCACTTCGGGGTCTCTCACTGCTCAGAAGAGATGAGCTTTGAGTAATCCTTTGCGTCTCTGTCACCCAGAGGAAGTGGGGTGACAAACCCGTGGGGGGCAAAGCAACACAAAGCAACAGTTTCAACACATGAATTTTGCAGGGATACAAACACTTAGACCATGGAACCAGGGAAGGAGGGTGGGGTGGGATGAGAGGGGTCCAGGCAGAGGGAACAGCATAGAAAAAAAGGCCACTGTGTCAGGAGGGGCCTGATGTGTGTGTGTGGAACTGAAAGGAGGCCCATGGGGGTGCCATGTAGGGGTGGGAGCTGGAAGGAGAGAATGGATGAAGAAGAGAAGAGGCAGGGATGGACGTGGGAGGATCTTGTAGGCTTTCTCACACGAACAAATTCTGGAAAGTGTTTGCTATGATTTGATTGTTTTGTGTCCCTCCAAAATTCATGTTGAAACTCAGTCCCAATGACAATAGTATTAAGAGGTGAGGTGGGACCTTTAAGAAGTGACGTGGCCATGATGCTCTGCCCTCAAGGATGGGATTAGCGGCCTTACAAAAGGTACTGAGGGAGCAAGTTCAGCTCTTTTTTGCCCTTCTGTCCCTTCTGCATGTGAGAACACAGCATTTGTCCAGTTTGCAGGATGCAGCAACAAGGTGCCATCTTGGAAGCAGAGACCAAGCTCTTACCAGACACCGAATCTACTGATATCTTGATCGTGGACTTTCCAGCCTCCAGAACTGCGAGCAACAAATTTCTACTGTTTATAAATTACCCAGTCTAAGGCTATTCTGTTATAGCAGCAGGAATGAACTAAGATGGTATTCATAGCTGGGAATTATGATCTTATTTGCATGTTAGAAGATCTCTCTGGCTGCAGTACCCCAGCCTGGACACATCAGGGTAGAGTCAGGGAGCCTCTTATGGAGATCCTGGACACAGGTGGGAATGTGAACTTTGGTGATAGCCATGGGGATGGAGAAAAGTTGACAGCTGAAAACTATTTTGGGGGGTGAAACTGACGCAATTTGATGATGAACTGAATGTGCAAGGTGGCAGGTTGAGAGGGTCAATGATGATGTCTAATTTCAGAATTTGGGGTTTTCACAGATAAATGGAAGTGCTGGGCCATTTGTTGAGCTAGGGGTGGTGGGATTGGGGGTGGCTGGGTGTGTGGGGAGATCATGAGTTTGGACTTGGACATATTGAGTCTAATGTATATTAGAGACATTTAAGTGGCAATATCAGATTTTGTACACTTCCCTGGCTTTCTCAGCATTTTCCTCTTAGAAATGTGTGTGTGCCATCAAAGACAAATACCGCATGATTCCACTTTTATGATGTACTCAGAGTCATCAAAATCACAGAGACAGAAAGTAGAATGGTGGTTGCCAGGGGCTGGGGGGAGGGTAGAACAGGAAATAATTATTTGATGAGTATAGAGCTTTAGTTTTGGAACATAAAAAAAGTTTGGGGAGGGGCCGGCCCGGTGGCGCACTGGATAGTGCGCCGCTTGGGAAGCACGGCGGCACTCCCACCCGAGGGTTCGGATCCCACATACAGACCGGTTCCCGCTCACTGGCTGAGCGAGGCGCGGGAGCAACGCCGAGGGTTGCGATCCCGTTGCCAGACACGGAAAAAGACAAAAAAGACAAAAAAAAAAAAGTTTGGGGAGAGACGGTGGTGATGGTTGTATAACACATAATAAAGCAGCTACATTTCCATTTTCCTGCTTAAGTAATAACCTGTATATGACTCTTAGAAGCCCCATACCCTTGTATTTTCCTCTTTCCCTCAGAAGTAAGCACTATCACAAGTTTGTGTTAATACTTTTTATTTTTTATGGTTTATATCCATATATGAATACCTGTACAATTACATTTTTTAGTTTTATAAATATTTTGCTCAGTATCTTCTTTTTGAGATGCATTCATTTTTCACTGGTGTATAGTAGTCCATGGCAAGACTAGACCACAACTGATTTGTCCTTTCTACTTCTGTTAAACATTTATGTTGTTTCCAACCATTGGTATTACAAACAAGGCAGTTAAGAACATTCTGGAACATGCCTCCTGATGCTCTTGTGTGAAGTTTCTCTAGGGCAGTGCTGCCTGATAGAAATTTCTACAATGATAGAAATGTTCTACAAAAACATATGCCTTCTAATAGGGTAACCACTAGCCATAACTTACTATTGAATACCTGAAATATAGCTAGGGCTACTGAGGGACTGTATTTTAAATTTTAATTAATTTTAATTAATTTAAATAGAAATAGCCATATGAGGCCAGTGGCTAACCAGTTATACAGTACAGCTCCAGGGTATGCCCAGCAGCAAAACTGTAGGTTGTAGAGTAAGCACATGTTCATCTTTACTAGATAATGCTGAACTGTTTTCCATAGTAGTAGAGCCAATTTCCCTTTGTCTTAATCAGCCTTCTCCAACTCCCTAGGTCTTTGCTATCCAGGTAAAGTATCCAGATGAAAATTTCTGAGAACATACAGGGCTCTATTAGTCAAGGTTCTCCAGACAAACAGAACCAACAGGATTTACAGTTGACCCTCCAACAATGAAGGGGTTAGGGGTACCAACCCCTGAGCAGTCAAAAATATACATATAACTTTTGATTCCTAGCCTACTGCTGATTAGAAGCCTTACTGATAACATAAACAGCCAATTAACACAGTTTGTATGTTATATGCATTATATACTATATACTTACAATAAAGTAAGCCAGAGGGAAAAAATGTTATTAGGAAAACCATAAGGAAGAGAAAATATATCAAAAAAAATTTAAATACATTGTAAAAAATTCGCATACAAGTGTGCAGTTCAAACCCATGCTGTTCAAGGGTCAACAGTATATTATGGAGGCTGAGAAGTCCCAAGATTGATGGTTGGCAAGCTGGAGACCCAGGAGAGCTGATGGTGTAAGTTCCAGTCTAAAGGCTGCAGGCTCAAGACCCAAGAAGAGCTGATGTTTCTATTTGAGTCTGAAGGCTGGAAAAGACCAATGTCCAGCTCAAGGAGTCAGGCAGAAGGAATTCCCTCTTACTCAGCCTTTTCGTTCTCTTCTAACCTTCAATCTGCTTTACTCATCACAGATTCGAATGTTAATCTCACCCAGAAACACCCTCACAGACACACCCAGACTAATATTTGACCAAATATCTGGGCACCCCATGACCCAGTCAAGATGATGCAAAAAATTTACCATCACAAGGCTCTTACATGGTGATCTCCCTCCCAACTGACCAGAGCCCAGGAAATTCAGATAAGATCTTCAGAGCCAATGGAATGAAATAAATTTATGGTATGACAGTCAGAGCTTCCAGAGAGAAGTATTTCCTTTCCTGAAAGTTGTTCTGACTGTGAGAGACAACTTGGAGCAGCAGAAGCTTGTCAAGGGGGTACATTTCTTTCTCCATTCAATCAACCCAGATCTCCACCCTCATCCCCACCTGCTATACATTGAGAAATACATCAGGAAGGTCCTTCCATTCAGAGGCCTAATCTGGAACATTCTCCATCCTCTCTCCTCTCTCTAGTCCCTCTATCCCTTTCCTCTTCCATCGAGGCCTCCTCCCCCTCCTCCCTCCCCTACGCTTCAAATTCTTGTATATTTTGTCCAAGGCAAATTGCTTTTTAGATCATCTGTAATTAAGGGTGTCTCTTCCCACCTGATGTGTACAGTGGCTCTGGCAATGGTGACCTGTTCTTCAGAGATGCTATTTAAAACCCAGAGTGCAACCAGAATGACGCAGAACTCCCGAATGTGGCTGAGATGTGTCAAGTTACATAAACACACATGCTTCGTTTTGCCCTTGGCTTGAAGCTCTTCCTAACAGACTTTGGAATTATCAGCTCATTAAAGGGAAGAGAAAAATGCAGGCTTATACAAAAAATCTTAAGTAATAATAATAAAGTCAAGGGCCCAGGGTAGAGTTAGATTTGATGGTTGAGAGCCACATTCAGAGAGTCAGTCCATCCCAAGAGGCTCTCATGAACATTCACTCTGAGACCCAGCTTCTCTTGGGAGAGGAATGCTTTCTGTCTATTCTCTGGGAGTGATTAAGCAGCCCTGATACCCTACTCTCCCTCAAAGTACAGTGTTAACAATGAAAGGAGGGAAGATAATTTTGCTTTGCTTAATGCCTAGGAAGAGTCACCACTTTCATACATATTATCTCTTTTCATCCCTTGTTACAATGCTACAAGTCATTGTCTCCATTGTATAGGTGGGGAAATGGAGGCTGAAACAGGGCAAAATATTTTCTCTAGGCCACATCGTTGGTCAGAAGTAGAGCTACGCTCCAAAACCAGTTGAGAGACCCCATAGCACAATGGTTGAGACCATGGACTCTGGACCCAGAATGCCTCAGTTATATCCTTGTCTGCTATTTAATGGAACCTGTGCAACTTTGGGCAAGTGACTTGACCTCTCTGTGCTTCAGTTTCCTCACCTGTAAAATTGTGTGTGTGTGTGTGTGTGTGTGTGTGTGTGTGTGTGTGTGTGTGTGGTATTATCTCCCTATGTGGTTGTAGTGAAGATTAAATGAATGCATCGGTACACTTAGAATACGACCCAGCATAGCAAGTATTCAAAAAGCTGCTATCTACAATGCATCTCCTTTCTATTACCCCATCTTGAGTCTTTGCCAGGTTTCTAGGGCCTGACTTCTTCGCCACACTTGGTACTTCTTAATAAAATGAAGTTCCTAGAGTTTAAGCCCAGGGTCTGGAAATATTATAACTCAAGGGCCATGCTCCTGAAATATGTCCTTTACACATCCACCTCCTCTGCCTGCTGCAGTTCTGAGTCTGACTGATTAAAAGCCACCACTTGCCCAGCGCACACTATCACTTTTATGAAAATCCAGCAAGCGAGTGTGAAATGAAGATAACCGCCTCCCACCCGCATTCGGAGACTGAAGATACTTAATTATCTGAAACCCAGATAACGAGCAGGAGCAGGATGGTACACGAGACGCAGGAAAGCTGAGGCGGGCAACCAGGGGCTGCAAGAGGAGTTATTAAAAGCTAATGATGTGAATCAGGGCTGGAATGAAGGGCAAGAAAATGAGCCTGAGGTTGCTGACAGCCTCCGAGTGCTCTTGCCTGCAGTAGAAGAGGACAGGAGAGGCAGGGAGAGGTGGCAGTGGTGGGGACTGAGAGTTGGGCAGCTCATAGGGTCAAGGAGGGGAACAAACAAGCTTCAAACATTATCTCCCAGACATTTGCCACCTCCTGCAGAGAACTTTTTATAATTCTGAGGGGTTGATTGACCCCTTCAAATGAAGTTCATAAAATTGCCAAACCTCAAGCATGAAACAGCAAGTTGGAAACCAGAGGACATGGGAAGGGAAGACAGTGAAAGAGGATGTGCAAACTCCCAGCAGTTGACTTTACATACTTTGACTGTCTAAGTTGGAGCTCTTCATTTCAGGCTACAAAATAAATCAGTTATGTTCAGAGAAAGGGTATAGAAAAATCCAAAGCCCGACTCTGTAGAATCTGTTCGATTTCCACCACACTCAACTCAAGTTGGCAGAACAAGACAAAACCTGATGTGGGATTGTGGGCGTCCAACCAGGAGTTTTTCTTTGCATTGTGGGAGAGCTGGGCAATGAGGAAGGGGGTCCTTGCATTTGGAATAAAGATAACAAATAGCTGAGGGTGAAGGGCTCTGCCTCCGAGACAAACATCTTGAAACCCTAGTTCTGCCTCATACCAGCTGGAGAGCGTGAGCGAGTCAGTTCTTCTCTCTCATCTCAGTTTCCTCAAAATAGGAGGAATAGAACCCACCCCATCGGGGTTCTTGTGAGGGCCCGATAAACAAAGCAAGCATATGCATGCTGCACGCTGTGTGGCTTATCAGTGCTCTCAGCAGGCAGCAGCTCTTGAGTGCTCTGTCCTGTGCCCAGTGTCACAGACCAAGGATGCAAGAGAGCCAGGGTGACTCCTTCTTAGTAGAAAACTTCTTACAAGTTCTCGCTGGTTCCGTGGGAATGAGCAAATACGAGGGTACTTCCAAAAAGTTCATGGGAAGATCTGCATTATCTTTCAATTATGTGTTTCCACAAACTTTTTAAAGTACCCTCATGTCCCTCTTCTGCTTCCTCCCTGTCCTGGCAGGAGGAGAAGGAAAATGGGCAGAAGCTGTGGATCCCAGAGGAAAGGGTGAGACAAAGCAACCAAGAAAGGGGAAACCACAAAGAATAATTCTATACGCCGGGAGTGTTGGGTGTGGGGAAGGCAGCAGCCACAGAACCCATTAAGAAAGGGTCAACCCAGCAGGACATCGTGGGAGTGAGAAGGTGTCCTGACCCGTGAAATATGGTCTGACTCACACGGCCGCCACGGGAGCTGGTGGGTATTAACATGATTACTTTGGAGCAGGTGTGACCAAATCAATCTCATCATAGTTATTACAGCTACAGTCACTGGAAATATTTCAGCCAAGGGCTGTCACATTTCTGTTGCTTGAAGCTTCCTCACCTGTACCTGAAAATGCGTTGCCTGAAAATGCTTAGCGGGGTCTGGAATTCAATCTCCCTCTTACTCTATGCCAAGGGGTCTGACATGCGTGTGTGCGTGTGTGTGTGTGTGTTTGTGTCTGTGTGTGTGTGTGTTATAAGGCGGTTGTTGGTGTAAGGATGAAGCATGAAATAATAATTTATTGCACATTTGAGAAAATATTAATTGGCCTAATAAGTGCCAGGCACTATTCAAGGTGCTGGGAAGATACAACAGTGAGGAAGACAGATTGAGGTGCCTGCCCTCATGGAGCTTACTCTCTTTAAGGAATTATCTTGGTAGATACAGTGAAAGCTTCCTACCTCCCTCCCTCCCTTCCTTCCTTCCCTGACTCACTCATCGAATACACACTCTGGAGTCAGACTGCATCCTAGCTTAGCTGCTTATTAGCTAATGCAACCTTGGGCAAATTTCTTAACCTTCAATTCTTTCTTCTCCAAAATGGAAATAAAAATATCTGCAGGATACGTACTACAGCTATGGAAGGACCAGCTCTAAGAAATAGCCAGGAAGCTGAATACAAGTATGGACTTGGCCCACGGCCTGTTGGGAGGCTGAGGATGATGGATGAGGAATTTGTCCAGATCTGAGTGTGCTGCATCCTCTTTCCTGGCTGTCTTGCATCTCTGAGATTGGTGAGGTGGGTGCCCCTGCAGGCAAGCTACGCACTGCACAAGGCTGGGCTTGGCGGGGAGCTGTCATTATCATCCACTGCTGTCTGCAGAATGCTAGTGAGACTTCTGGAGGCCTGGAAGCTGGCCCCTGCCCTGGAGAATGTCCTGACTACTCTGACATCCTTCTGGATCCTTTAGATAATTTGATTAATTCAAGCATCTACTGTAGACATTTGTCCCTAAATGGTTGGACTCGTGGGCTTGATGAGGAAATTCAGTGAGATCACAAATCAAGAGCTTAGCACAGTGCCTGGCCCAGAGCTCACACTTAATAAATGTCCCTAAGCACTTGCTATGGGCCAGGCATGTGCCAGATGCCAGGAGTAGTGCATGTGTGTTCACACACATACACCCTGCAAAGCTCAGGAAATGCAAAGTGCTGTTGGAGTGAGCAAGACTGGAGCCACGTTGGGACCTAAAACTGCACGGGCTTTAGATTAAAAAAAAAAAAAAAAGAGGGCACAGTGTTTTTCTTAGTATGCATTTCTCTGAGTTCCCTCTTTTCCCATGGTTATTTGATATTTTGAACCTTGGTTATGGGTCAAAATGACATTATTTATATAAACGTAAAGTTGTTCTAAGTCAGCCTGGAGCTGCAAACTTGCCATGAGTCATGTACTATCCAGACCCTGAGAAACCAAGGAAGATGTCAATAAAGCTGTGCTGATTCCACCCTCCAGCAGGACCCTGAGACAACAGCAAGGACGGGAGCAGAAACAGACAGAGCCTTGGTGAGACCTTGCACGGAGCCCCCACAGCTCACATCCCCCTCCCTCCTGCTTTTTATTTCCCACCTTCCATTCCCTCAGACTCCTCTTTAAAAACCCCTGCAGTAAACCTGAGTCTGTGAGGGGGCTTTAGTCTGGCTGTTCTCCTTAAAGGTACCAGAGAGATGGGTTAGCCTAACATCCCTCCTCAAGTCACTGGGATTCCTGAATTAAAGCTGACTTCCATTTTTACCAACCTTTGACTTTTGAGTGATTTGCTTTTGTCTGGGAGCAGGCGGACAGACCTGTGAGTTTGGTATCAATTTTGGGGAGCTTCAGCCAGGAGCCGAGTGCATTCTGTAACATGGTGAGCAAAGCCAGGAGCTAAATGCCCTGGGGTAACAAGATTTGGGGGAGCCTCACCCAGGAGCTGAATGCCCTGGATTCTGTAGCAGATTTTGGCAAACCAAGCCAGGGTGTTTGCACAGGGCAGGCAGCAGACTTGGGTTTGGTAGCAGTGACAGCCATTGTTCCTGCAGCAGCAAAAGCAACTTTTGGACCCTCGTGAGCACCTCTGGGCTAAAGGGCTCTTCAGTACTTTAAAGCAAACTCATGTTCTCTGTCTTCCTTTTGCTACCCAAAGAGGGAGAAAGGGATTGTTTCTGAGCACTTGTATGTTGGTTTATCTTATTTCCAGACAAAAAGGAGGGTGTCTCTTCTCTGTAAAGTGGGAATGTTCTAGAACCTTCCTCTGAGGGCTCCTGTGAGAAGGGATGATACACATGAAGTATTTAGCACAGGATGTGGCACATGCAAAGAGCTGAATAAATGGCAGCTGTAAATATTGTATTCTACTTTAAGGGGTGAGAGAGAAGGTCCTATAATGTCATAGTGAGAATGTGGGTTTTGAAGGCAAGAAGAGCTGGGTCTGAATCCCACCTCCCCTGTTTACTAGGTGGAAGGCCTTGGGTGGGTTGTTTGACCTCTCCAAGTCTCAGTTTCCTCATCTGCAAAATGGGATAATCATATACCCGGCCCTGTTTGTGGTGTGAGAAATCCATGAAAGAACAGGTGAGGGGCTTAGTTTGTACTTGGAAGGTGGGATGTGCCTGCTGCTTCCAGTGGAGGTTGAGGCGGGTGCAGACAGGCAGTGCAGATTTTCCAGCCAGCTTTCCTCTTAACCCTGTTTTTGTTTTATTTTGCTTTTAAACTCTCGCTATTTGTCTGCCAGAGCCCAATTTTTTAAATTATAGTTTCTCTTGAAAGACTACCTATAATTCCTAGGAATGTTGTACTCTGTAGATAGTAGACATTCAACCTATGACACTCTGGGGTTGCTAAATGATCCCATGAGAAAGGTATTATTATTTTCACCTATTTACAGATGAGGGGACTGAAGTTCAGAGAGCCTAAGTAACCTGCCCGAGCTCACTAGCTTTTTTTGATCTCAAGCCTTTCTGAGCCCAGTGCGTTCTCTTAATGACCCCAGCACAGGGTCTCCTTCCCTTTCTTTCTCTTTCCCGTTCTCCAACAGGGAACATAGAACAAGCTTGCTCTTTGGAGTCAGACTGGCTTGAATTCAGTTCCAACTTAAGGGTCTTGTTTAAAACGGGAGATAACAATACCCACTTCTCTAGGTAGTAAGAATCAAATGAGATCTTAAAAAATGCACATCATGCCTTTATCCCAGTGCCTGGGGTCTTGTTTAAAACGGGAGATAACAATACCCACTTCTCTAGGTAGTAAGAATCAAATGAGGTTTTAAAAAATGCACATCATGCCTTTATCCCAGTGCCTAGCACATCAATACGTATTAGGTTCTCCAGGCGTCCTCTCTCCTCTACACCCTTTCCTTTTCTCAGCCACTTCCCCGAAGCACTCACATGAACCTGAGCTCAGACTCCCTTCGGACCAAGACTTCCCGGAGACGTTGAATTTTCGCCATCTCCAGCTCGATCTCCTCTGGCATCATCGTCGTTTCTGCCATGGAGATGATGTCCAGCTGACCTGTGCAGGAGATACGAAATGCAGGTGTCAAGATCACCAGGCTGCATGGGTGTTTGAGAATTTCCGCAGGACAGAAGCTGTCCTTGTTCCAGAGAACAGCATCCTTCCACTGTCCGTCACACACTGTGGGGGCACCCATACCTCAGCCTGTGCTGCAAATGTGTATTTGTGAGTGGACCCTTTGGGAACTGGAAAACATATTTTCCATGGAAAACCTTGTTGTAACAGCAAGTGGGGGCTCAGGTGGGCTCACAAAATCCTGCTTAAGGCATTGTCAGTCCTGGCTTGGTCCCAGCTTCTGAGCTTCCGCTCCCTTGACCTTGGCCACTTGGCCACATCCCAGTCTCAAAGACCAAAGCCAACTCTAGGCAGAAGAAAGTTTTATAATAATTTTTTTTTTTTTGACCAGTAAGGGGATCGCAACCCTTGGCTTGGTGTTGTCTGCACTGCGCTCAGCCAGTGAGTGCACCGGCCATCCCTATACAGGATCCGAACCCGCAGCCTCAGTGCTACCAGAACCGCGACTCCCTTCGGACCAAGACTTCCCGGAGACGTTGAATTTTCGCCATCTCCAGCTCGATCTCCTCTGGCATCATCGTCGTTTCTGCCATGGAGATGATGTCCAGCTGACCTGTGCAGGAGATACGAAATGCAGGTGTCAAGATCACCAGGCTGCATGGGTGTTTGAGAATTTCCGCAGGACAGAAGCTGTCCTTGTTCCAGAGAACAGCGTCCTTCCACTGTCCGTCACACACTGTGGGGGCACCCAGACCTCAGCCTGTGCTGCAAATGTGTATTTGTGAGTGGACCCTTTGGGAACTGGAAAACATATTTTCCATGGGAAACCTTGTTGTAACAGCAAGCGGGGGCTCAGGTGGGCTCACAAAATCCTGCTTAAGGCATTGTCAGTCCTGGCTTGGTCCCAGCTTCTGAGCTTCTGCTCCCTTGACCTTGGCCACTTGGCCACATCCCAGTCTCAAAGACCAAAGCCAACTCTAGGCAGAGGAAAGTTTTATAATAATTTTTTTTTTTTTGACCGGTAAGGGGATCGCAACCCTTGGCTTGGTGTTGTCTGCACCACGCTCAGCCAGTGAGTGCACCGGCCATCCCTATACAGGATCCGAACCCGCAGCCTCAGTGCTACCAGAACCGTACTCTCTTGAGTGAGCCACAGGGCCAGCCCTATAATAATTATTTTGTAGTAGTAATACTAAGTAATGTAAGCAATAGTNACTCTCTTGAGTGAGCCACAGGGCCAGCCCTATAATAATTATTTTGTAGTAGTAATACTAAGTAATGTAAGCAATAGTCTTACAAAGTAATACAAGTTTGTTGTAGAAAATTCAGACCATACAGGTGGGCAAAAAAGAATACAGTAAAAAGTCATCCATAGCCCCACTCCCCAGAAAGAACCACTACTGACATTTGATGGACATTCTTCCAGTCTTATATAGTCAGAGTCATATGAGAGTACTTCAAAAAGTTCATGGAAAAATGGAATTAAAAGATAATACAAATCTTTCCATTAACTCTTTGAAGTACCTTGTATATATTGCCATACAAAACCATATATTAAAAACCATCTATATTACCATATGTATAACCATGTATATATATAATAGTATACACTATCATATATAGAGAAAAACACTACATATACATGTATGTATGTATGTATGTATGTGTATTAGTCTGCTCAGGCTGCCATAAAATACCACAGGCTGGGTGACTGAAACAACACCAATTGATTTTGTCACAGTTCTAGAAGCTGGAAGTCCAAGATCAAGGTGCAGACCGAGCTGGTGTCTGCTGAGGGCTCTCTTCCTGGCTTGTAGACGGCTGCCTTCTTGCTGTGTGCTCATAGGGTCTCTTCTTTATGTGTGTGTTGTGGTGGAGGGGACCAGAAAGCTCTCTGGTGTCTCTTCTTAGAAGGACACCAATCCTGACTGATCAGGGCTCCACCCTTTTGACCTCATTTAATCTTAATTACTTCCTTAGAGGCCCCATCTCTACATACAGCCAAACTGGGAGTTAGGGCTTCAACTTATAATTTTCGTATGTTAATCACATAGATTACCATATATCTTTCTAATATTTATATGGTTATCCGTATGGTTAAATGTATTATAAATGTAGTATGCATATATAGGGTAATATATACGGTTTTATACATACAACATGGATAATATATAAATACACATATTTCTCTAAAGACTGAAAAAATGTACAGGAAAATATTAGTAGTTAAAAATGCTAATATATGCCTGTGTGTGTGTATATATATATATATACACATACACATACATGTATACACACACACACACACACACATATATATGCCATTATATACATATGCATGTATCCACTATTATGTAGATCTTACTTTTGTGATATGAAGTTAGAGTCTCTGTATTTTATTACTGGCTGTNTTAATCTTAATTACTTCCTTAGAGGCCCCATCTCTACATACAGCCAAACTGGGAGTTAGGGGTTCAACTTATAATTTTCGTATGTTAATCACATAGATTACCATATATCTTTCTAATATTTATATGGTTATCCATATGGTTAAATGTATTATAAATGTAGTATGCATATATAGGGTAATATATACGGTTTTATACATACAACATGGATAATATATAAATACACATATTTCTCTAAAGACTGAAAAAATGTACAGGAAAATATTAGTAGTTAAAAATGCTAATATATGCCTGTGTGTGTATATATATATATATATATACATACACATACATGTATACACACACACACACACACACACATATATATGCCATTATATACATATGCATGTATCCACCATTATGTAGATCTTACTTTTGTGATATGAAGTTAGAGTCTCTGTATTTTATTACTGGCTGTTTTCACTTAGCAACATAGCATGAGCACTTTGGCCTTCTCTTGGATGTTTTTCCTCAGCAGCAGTGCAAAAGGCTGGGTAGTTTTCTATTTGTGGCTATATCACAAGTCTCCTAACCAATCCACTGACATTTAGGCTGTTTTCTATTTTTCCCCACAATAAGCAGTTCTATGATGAACGTTCTCAAAGCTAAATCTTTGCACACATCCAGGTGTTTCCTTTAGGCTACATTTCCAGAGTGAACAGCTGAGTTTTAAGGGATGCAATATTCTAAGGCCTTTTGCAGGTGGAGGGGGAAGCTTAGGAAAGAAGAGTTCTTGCTCTACGATCAACATCACGTTACCTACATCTGCTAGTTCCTTCCACACTCACCCCCTAAAGCCGGGCGCCACTCCCCCCCCACCTCAATTATGCTGCCTGGTAGTTTTCTTTACCCTTCCACACAAGTCCGTGATCTGGAAAGCTGCCCCCCTCTTTCTACCTGTCTGTTTCTCTCCTACAACCTGGAGCCCTGGCCCTGCACACCTGCACAGGGGTTGGGGTACTGTGATTGGCAGACTTCCTGAAGTCAACCCTGCTTGCTTGGATCTCAGAATAGTGCCCACTCCCAAGAGCCCAGCTGTGGGACTCTCCTGGCCCTGAGTTCTTTGGTAGAAGTCAGGTTTTTGGTAAGTTGACCCTCCAATCACCTGCTCCACAATGCATCTGTTCCATGTACCGAAATTACCTGCCTCCCCTCCACCAATTAAAACTCCTCCTTATGGGCCGGCCCGGTGGCACACTGCTACAGTGCGCCGCTTGGGAAGCGCGGCGGCGCTCCCCCTGAGGGTTCGGATCCCACATGCGGACTGGTTCCCGCTCACTGGCTAAGCGAGGCCCGGGAGCAACACCGAGGGTTGCGATCCCGTTGCCGGTCCCGGTCCGGTGTGGGGGCGACACTGAGGGTTGCGATCCGTTGCCGGACACGGAAAAAGACAAAAAGCAAAAAAAAAAAACCTCCTCCTTATTTTGCTGAGCAATCTGGAGAAAGGCAACCCCATGTAGTCGATTCTCCCTTTGAAATGCATGACCTCTTAACTGTCTCAGAGATAATTCCCAATTCATACAAGAAACAATGGCAAAAGCAATGGAAAAGGCCAAGCAATTACTAGCAGAGAAAAGACTTAGGCATGACAGTCTTCTATTGGAGATTTCCTCTCCTTTTGGTTCAGCGTCTCAGAGTGATGTCTGCTTCTCTTTCTATTTTCAGAGCCATCCAAGATTTCACAACACAGTGCAGTACCCGGTGTTGAGCTGGGGAGGGGGCATCGAACAATTGCATAAATGGGAGGAAGGGAGGGGAAGTGGTCGAAAGGGGAAGATGTGAAATTGGAGAGATCCTCAATCGCCTCCTCTCTGCCTTCTAAGGACAGCGGATCCTGAAGACCATCAGCGTCTGGATGAGCTGGTGCCAATGGGGGTGACAAGTGGAGGGAGGGCAATGAGTGTCAGTAAGAGAACAGGAAGGAGAGAGATCTGAGGAGCCATCTCAGGCTGGGACTAGGGAAGAGGGAGAGATGCCTACAGAGGATTTGCAGGAAATTGTCCATGTGAAGGGCTGGGTAAAGACTTCTTCGGGGTCATCAGGTTACACTTCAAGGCCCCTGGAATCAGATCTGGGGTCCTACTGATCCTGACACCATGCCAAGATAGCTCCTGGAACTGGAGCAATAAGGCTTGGTTCAAGGAAGAAGGGAAGGAGGGAAGAACAGGATAAAGAGATTAATATTAATTGAGCGTTACTATGTGCTGGGCTGAACCAGGCTGGAGGACCAACTTCAACAAGCACTGACTCTGGGCACAGGGCAATTTAAGGTTGTAGTGACATGGGAGTAGGGGTGGGGAGTGTTCTGGAATCAGGTGGCCTAAGCTTGAGTCGCAGCTCTGCCCTTCGCTAGCTGGGTGGGGTTAGAGAGTTTGTTAACCTCTCAGTGGCTCAGTTTCTCTTCTGTAACATCAGGATGACAAGAAAGCCCACCACCCAGGGCAATCATGAGGAATGAATTAACCAAGGTATGTCATACCCAATATACGGTTATGATTCCCCTTGTCATGACCACAGCCCCTGGTCTGCCCCACCATTACTTTTAATCCTCACCACAAGCCAGCAGAATCAGTATGTTCTCATTTTTACAAACAAGGAAACAAAGGCTCAAGGGTGGCAAGGGAAAGAGCTGAGCCCCTGCCAGGTTCTAAATTCACACTCTTTGCCCCATCATGGCTGCTCTTGTCCACACAGGCATTCTGAGTCCCATACCCCCTATTCAGTCACATCTCCAAGTCAAGGATGGTGTTTACAACAAGTCACCACAAACTGGGAGGTTTAAAACAACAGGAATTTATTCTCTCCCTATTCTGGAGGCCAGAAGTCCAAAATCAAAGTGCTGGTGTGGCCACATGCTCTCTAAGTTTCTAGGAGAGGATCCTTCTTTGCCTCTTCCAGCTCCCAGGGGCTCCTGGCAGTCCTTGGCTTGTGGCAGCATCATTCCAACCTGTGCCTCGGTTTTCAGGTGGCCTTCCTCCCCATGGCTCCGTGTGTCCCTCTTTCCTTTTCTGTTTTATTAGATTTAGGGCCCACCCTAATTCACGGCGATCTCACCTGGATCCTTATCTTAATTACCTCTGCAAAGACCCTGCTTCCAACTAAGGTCACATTCTGAGGTTCTGAGTGGATATGAATTTGGGGAGGACACTAACCCACTACAGTGATGGATGGTCACCAGCTTGTAAGCTCCCTGTCAGCAATGCCATTGTTTCCAAAAGGTTTAGTCACTGCACCTAGAGCACAGCCTTGGCTAGTAGCAGCAGGAGTCCCAGGACACAGCCAGGGTGTGGGGAAGTGNGAGCACAGCCTTGGCTAGTAGCAGCAGGAGTCCCAGGACACAGCCAGGGTGTGGGGAAGTGGGTGGGGAATTGGGATCTGGCAAAAACCAGCTGGGGCCGGAGTTAGAGATGCTAGTGTGAGGCCAGTCACCAGCTGCATAACCTCTTAGCATCATTTTTCTCCCCTGCAAAATGGGGTTCAATAGTTATCATGTGCTGGAAGCGTTGTATGTATTATCTCACTTAATCCCTGTTTTACAGATGATGGATCTGAGGCTCAGAGAAGGAAAGTGACTTGCCCAACATCACACACCCAGAACGTTGTAGAGACAGAATTCTAATGCAGTGGGCTCTCTTTCCCTCTATTTAACCACATGCCTTAAGCACATGATACAGCCTCCTGGTGAGGATTAAATGCATTTGTGCATGCAAAAGTGCGTAGTTAACCACCCTCCCACCCCCCATACACCATATAAGTGTCTTCATTGTTCACATGGGCAACCTGATTTCCATGGGACAGATGCTGAAAACAGCAACACACCCAGGGGCGAAGCGTGGGCTGGAGGGAATTAATCACACCCCATGAATTGGCATTTTACCCCCATCCTCGGGGGAGGACAGAGGAGGCGGCTGCCAGGCTCCTGGTGCTGAGACGAATGTTTAGCTTTGATTTGGGGCAGAGAATGGGGCTGAGACCTCTGTTGAAAAGTCCTGCTCAAGGATGCTTTCCTTCCCCTAGAGAAAGGAACTAAGTATAAACCTCAAGTCGATATGAAATAGCTAGCATCCTTTCTTGTAGACAGCACTCTGCCAGGCACTGTGCTGGGCTCTCTGGAAGCCTTATCTCATCCAATCTGCGCAACACCCTAGGCCAGGGGCTGATCGTGGGCCAAATCCAGCCCTGTGCCTTATGTTGTGAGTAAAGTATATTGGAACACTGGTCATGCTCATTCATTTACTTATTATTTATGGTTGCTTTCGCACTACAATGGCAGAATCGAGTAGTTGCAACTGAAATTGCATGGCCCATAAAGCCGCAAATATTTACTACCTGGCCTTTTTTTTTGCCAAGCCCCTGCCATAGATGGTAG
>NW_007733507.1:86863-92993 GCF_000696425.1 Galeopterus variegatus
AATAGCATTAATAGGGTGGGAAACCCTATTACGATAATTTAAAGGTGGGGCCTTTAAGAGGTGATTAGATTGTGAGGACTCTGCCCTCATGAATGGATTAATCCATTGATGTTTTAATGGTGGTGATGGGTGTGGGTCGAGTGAGAAGCTTAGCTCTTTCTTGTTCAGCCCATTTGCCATGTGATATCCTGCGAAGAAAATCCTCACCAGATGTGCACCCTGGACTGTGGACTTCCCAGCCTCTGAACTGTAAGAAGTAAATTTTATTTCTTTATAAATTACCCAGTTTCAGGTACTCTGTTATAAGCAACAGAAATGGACTAACACAATGATTATCTGGGGAGTTTGTTAAAAAGTTAGTTCCCTGCCACTCCCCTTAGGGATTAGGATAAACCTGAGCTGGTGGGTCATGTCCAGGGACTTCACGAAGGAGATCTTCAGACCAGACTGAGAAATGTTGGTACAAGACGTGAATAAATGAATATCACCCATGGTTGGTTTCTTTTCAGTCTGAACTTGTGTGATAATAACTAGCGTGATAGGATGCTCCCTTATTGACAACGTGTTTCAGCTAGAAGCCTAGCATTCGACAGCTGCTAAGGGATGATTCCACAAATCATGGAAGAAAACGAGAGAAGCATTTCAGGCTGGCTAGGGAAGAAGTTGCTACAAGGATCTACGGCACGCTTCTAAGCAGAGCCTGGCACTGCCTGGGGAGAGAGAATCATGTAGGCACAGAAGTCCCCACAGTGCCAACTACCATGGATGTCACTGAGCCTCTAGGAGCTGAGTCACTTCTGGGGGAAGAACCAGCTAAATCCATCTTTCTATCCCCAAATGCCACACCGGGGAGATGCGTGTGTGCCTCATGAATAGCAGCAAACAAGCACTGAGCACCAGGCATGACTGGGATGTGCCAGCAGGTTTAATCTTTGATCGTGAGAATGTGAAGCTACCCAGGGACAGGTGCAGTGGTGGTGATGGTGGATGAGGGCTGGCAACCTGCTAGAAACTTCTAGCTTAAACATAGGCTGGAAGGGTAAAATTGCTGGGGACCAAAAAAAAGTCTTCCCAAGTCTGTTTTTTCCAGCCATGGGTCACAGTAGAAATGTAAGCCCAGGGTGCCCTCCTAAATATCCTGGGAGATAGGAACTATCATTATCATCCTCTTTTTATAGATTANTATTATTTATGGTTGCTTTCGCACTACAATGGCAGAATCGAGTAGTTGCAACTGAAATTGCATGGCCCATAAAGCCGCAAATATTTACTACCTGGCCTTTTTTTTTGCCAAGCCCCTGCCATAGATGGTAGATACTATAATTTTCCCAGTTTAAAGGTTAAAAAACCCAGGTTTACCCAGAAACAATAATAACTAACATTCAGTGAGCATTTAGCACCTTCCAGGACCTGTGCATTACCTTATTTGATTCTCAGAACAGCCCTGGAACAAAAGAAAAAATAAACAAGTTGGACTATATCAAATTCAAAAGCTTCTGCACAGCAAAGGAAACAATCAAAAGAGTGAAACGACAACCTACAGAGTGGGGGGAAATGTTTGTTAACTATGCATCCGACAAGGGATTAATATCCATAATACACAAGGAACTCAAGCAATTACACAGTAAAAAATCAAATAACCCAATTTAAAAATGGGCAAAGGAGCTGAATAGACATTTTTCAAAGGAAGACACATGAATGGCCAACAGGTACATGAAAAAATGCTGAACATCACTAGTCATCAGGGAAATGCAAATTAAAACCACATTGAGATAACACCTCACCCCAGTTAGACTGGCTATAATCAAAAAGATGGTGAATAACAAATGGTGGCGAGAGTGTGGAGAGAAGAGAACACTCCTACACTGTTGGTGGGACTGTAAATTAGTACAACCATTATAGAAAACAGTATGGAGGTTTCTCAAACAACTACAGATAGACCTTCCATACGATCCAGCAATCCCAGTTCTGGGTTTATACCCAGAGGAATGGAAATCATCATGTCGAAGGGATACCTGCACTCCCATGTTCATCACAGCTCTGTTTACAATAGCAAAGACATGGAACCAACCTAAATGTCCATTGATGGATGACTGGATAAGGAAACTGTGGTATATATACACTATGGAATACTACTCTGCCATAAAAAAGAATGAAATTCTCCAATTTGGAACAACATGATTGAGCTTGGAGAAACTTATGTTGAGTAAAATAAGCAAAGTACAGAGGGATAAATACCACATGTCCTCACTCATAAGTCAGAGCTAAGAGAGAAACAAGGAAGGAAAGACCACAGTGGACACAACCTGAACGTCTCCCTCTCTCGTGTGGATCCCTATGTTTCAGGAGTGGGGGAAAGGTGGATAGGGACGGAGGTCAGGGATAATTGGGTGGGGAACAGGGGGTATAATCACAATTTGTAGTAATGGGAATGCTGCCAGTATGAATCTGGCCACCACATCTTGGGCACGAGTGATGGCAATCAGCTTCATATCTCATGAATATTCATAACCAATAATAAAAAATAAATTTAAAAATAAGTAAGTAAATAAATAAATAAATAGAACATGGAAAAAAAGAAAGAAAGAACAATGCTGGATGGCAGTACTGTTATCTCACTCCACAGATGAGAAAGTTGAGGCTCAGGAAAAGGAGCAGGTGATGGGGTCAAGATTTAAAATGACATTTGTCTTACTTCAAAGCCCTTGCTGTAATCAATCATATTCACTTAAGAACTACACTCCTGCTTAGGAAATATCATTATCATCATAACAATAGAGAAAACTGAGTATACTATATTGTAGGATCGTGTTCTCATACATTTCATGGGTATGGTGATTGCTATGGGTTAAGTGTGTCCCCCAAAGTTTCATGTATTAGAAACTTAATCTATATTGTAATAGCATTAATAGGGTGGGAAACCCTATTACGATAATTTAAAGGTGGGGCCTTTAAGAGGCAATTAGATTGTGAGGACTCTGCCCTCATGAATGGATTAATCCATTGATGTTTTAATGTGGTAATGGGTGTGGATCGAGTGAGAAGCTTAGCTCTTTCTTGTTCAGCCCATTTGCCATGTGATATCCTGCGAAGAAAATCCTCACCAGATGTGCACCCTGGACTGTGGACTTCCCAGCCTCTGAACTGTAAGAAGTAAATTTTATTTCTTTATAAATTACCCAGTTTCAGGTACTCTGTTATAAGCAACAGAAATTGACTAACACAATGATTATCTGGGGAGTTTGTTAAAAAGTTAGTTTATAATCACAATTTGTAGTAATGGGAATGCTGCCAGTATGAATCTGGCCACCACATCTTAGGCACAAGTGATGGCAATCAGCTTCGTATCTCATGAATATTCATAACCAATAATAAAAAATAAATTTAAAAATAAGTAAATAAATAAATAAATAAATAGAACATGGAAAAAAAGAAAGAACAACCCTGGATGGCAGTACTGTTATCTCACTCCACAGATGAGAAAGTTGAGGCTCAGGAAAAGGAGCAGGTGATGGGGTCAAGATTTAAAATGACATTTGTCTTACTTCAAAGCCCTTGCTGTAATCAATCATATTCACTTAAGAACTACACTCCTGCTTAGGAAATATCATTATCATCATAACAATAGAGAAAACTGAGTATACTATATTGTAGGATCGTGTTCTCATACATTTCATGGGTATGGTGATTGCTATGGGTTAAGTGTGTCCCCCAAAGTTTCATGTATTAGAAACTTAATCTATATTGTAATAGCATTAATAGGGTGGGAAACCCTATTACGATAATTTAAAGGTGGGGCCTTTAAGAGGCAATTAGATTGTGAGGACTCTGCCCTCATGAATGGATTAATCCATTGATGTTTTAATGTGGTAATGGGTGTGGATCGAGTGAGAAGCTTAGCTCTTTCTTGTTCAGCCCATTTGCCATGTGATATCCTGCGAAGAAAATCCTCACCAGATGTGCGCCCTGGACTGTGGACTTCCCAGCCTCCGAACTGTAGGAAGTAAATTTTATTTCTTTATAAATTACCCAGTTTCAGGTACTCTGTTATAAGCAACAGAAATTGACTAACACAATGATTATCTGGGGAGTTTGTTAAAAAGTTAGTTCCCTGCCACTCCCCTTAGGGATTAGGATACACCTGGGCTGACTGAGCTGGTGGGTCATGTCCAGGGACTTCACGAAGGAGATCTTCAGACCAGACTGAGAAATGTTGGTACAAGACGTGAATAAATGAATATCACCCATGGTTGGTTTCTTTTCAGTCTGAACTTGTGTGATAATAACTAGCGTGATAGGATGCTCCCTTATTGACAACGTTTTTCAGCTAGAAGCCTAGCATTCGACAGCTGCTAAGGGATGATTCCAGAAATCATGGAAGAAAACGAGAGAAGCATTTCAGGCTGGCTAGGGAAGAAGTTGCTACAAGGATCTACGGCACGCTTCTAAGCAGAGCCTGGCACTGCCTGGGGAGAGAGAATCATGTAGGCACAGAAGTCCCCACAGTGCCAACTACCATGGATGTCACTGAGCCTCCAGGAGCTGAGTCACTTCTGGGGGAAGAACCAGCTAAATCCATCTTTCTATCCCCAAATGCCACACCGGAGAGATGCGTGTGTGCCTCATGAATAGCAGCAAACAAGCACTGAGCACCGGGCATGACTGGGATGTGCCAGCAGGTTTAATCTTTGATCGTGAGAATGTGAAGCTACCCAGGAACAGGTGCAGTGGCGGTGATGGTGGATGAGGGCTGGCAACCTGCTAGAAACTTCTAGCTTAAACATAGGCTGGAAGGGTAAAATTGCTGGGGACCAAAAAAAGTCTTCCCAAGTCTGTTTTTTCCAGCCATAGTCACAGTAGAAATGTAAGCCCAGAGTGCCCTCCTAAATATCCTGGGAGATAGGAACTATCATTATCATCCTCTTTTTATAGATTAATAAAAAGGCTTAGAGAGGTTGTAAGTGATTGGCCAGAGTCACCCAATGGGTGAATGACAGAGCTGGGACTCAAACCCAGATCTGTCTGATTCCAAGGCCCATTCTCTAGGTCAAAGTGCTACAGAATAGTGTTTCCAAAACTCCAAACGCTGCACAGAATTCACCACACCCACATACTGTCTACACTACCATGTACTCAGTAGTTCTCGACATTGACATTTTTTATTCAAATAAATTCCTTAAAGGAAATGTCCATATCACAGCCATAAATAAGAAGTCAGTATCATTGGGCATAATTAGATAATAGCCATAAACATAAACCCAATGAAAATGAAGCAAAGTTATTAAATTTTGGCTAAATACTGTAGTCTGCTCAAGGCTCAGATCGAAGCCTGATTGTTCTTTCTTAATAAGGTGAATGAGCATTAAAGACAAGCTAGTACCAAACTGAGGCTTTCTTCTTTAGATAACCAGAAAGGTTGATCAGTGGATAGAAAAGAATGGCTTTCCTGCAATGTAATTCAATGTTGTTTGATGCTAGAAGCATCTGAGTACCACTAGGGGTGCCCATCCCAGCCCTCCACCCCCCACCCCAGAAAAGCAGTCATAGAATGAATTGCAGCCTTCTGTGGTAGAAGGATCTTAGGGGTCAGTTAGGTCAGCCTCATATCCACATTGGATAAAATGTGGAATAACTTGGCAGGATGTGATTCTGAGGGTCTCCTCACCAAACAGCATTGAGCCCAAACTCTTGAGTTCTCATTGGAAATTAAATGAGTACTCACGCCTGAAGGAAAATTCTCAGCCATGGGTCAAGTCTTTTACCTATAGATGAATTGGCCATTTTGAGTAATTATTTCAACCCAGCTCATTATAACACAGGCAATTAAAGGAAGGTGGGCCTATTCATTTCAGCCCTACAAATATTTATTAGGCATCTAACATCATTGGAATGTCCTCAAAGGATACACATGAGAAGGGCCACCATGGTTGCGTTTTGGGGAGGACATGGGGGCTGGAGGTCAGCACTGGAGGAGAATCACATCTAGCTAATATGTCCTTTTCTCTTGTTTGAATTTTTTAATACACTTTTTATTTTGGAATAATTTTAGATTTATAGAAAAGTTGCAACGATAGTCCAGAGAGTTCCCATACACCCTTCACCCGGTTCCCACCATTGTTAATATTAACGA